>NC_053168.1:8507500-8807500 GCF_016835505.1 Polypterus senegalus
GGTTGCAGGGATGCTGTCATTAGGTATACTGATTTTGTTAAGATTGTAATTATTGGAATTTATGAAATATTGACAAACATTGTTGGGGACCCGAGTGGCTGGACCAGGCCAAGGGGTCACCCACGTAACACCTGGCTGCAGCAGATAGAGGGCCATTTTCGGAGGGTGGGACTGGACCACGTATCTGCCTGGGGGGTTGCCAACCGGAATCCCAAGTTTTTTCTTCGTGTAGAGGGTGCGGCAATGCTTGACTTGACATGACTTGACAAACAACTGTGTGTTTATTATAATCCGGTTTTTATTTTTTATCTTTTTTTCACCTTCCAAGCACAGCTTACATATGTTTTTTGCTGTTAACACTGAATTTTTGAGTTGGGTGTGTCATATTTGATTGTCTCTCTCATTCAGGCAGCGAGGGCATCTATTTTCACATAAAGAGAGTTGAATTTGAATTTGAACTTAGTTGCTAGGAATCTCTCTTGGTGTGACGTCCATACACATAACAAGGTAAATACAGTTACCTAAACAACACAATTTACAATGCAAGACCCCATCACAACATGATATCTAGTACTAGTAAATATACCACAGCACAAGTGCTAACATGTGGCAAGTATGCCATGTAATGTAAAGAATGCTATCTCGTCATCAAAATTCACTAAGTTGTGGCTTTGATTTGGACAAACTTTTGACATATTTAATGAAACCTTATACCTGTACCCCCAAAGGTTTCCTATGCACTGACAAGTATTCATAAGTGACACTCAATTGTGATCATCTTAAAGTGGAGCCTATTCCTGTGTCAAATGATACATCATTTAACTGCTCAGCTGTGTTGCTGTCACTTTACTATGTTTATTTACATGTGTGCTTCATTCTCCGTATCTTCCTTGCTATTTCTTGCTGTGTTTTCACAATTGTCAACATTTGAGGGAATTCCATGCAGATTTGAAACATGCAGACTCCACCTGAATAATGTGTGAGTGTGGGATTCATTTAGGGTGATGGTTCTGTGAAGCAGTAATGCTAACCACTGGACAACCACACTTCTTAATATTAAAGCAGCCATCTAGAAATTCACCAGTACCCGGAGAAAGAGTAGTAATTGTCTCTCTTGTTTAGTTGCACGGTTTGCTGAATGTACTGGTTCACTGGAGTTACTGGAAAATGAGGTGTTTAATTAAACCAGGAGTTTAAACTTGTTATTTTCAGTGGTTACTTGGACAGTGGATGGGCACTCTTATTGTAAATGCCAGTATTGCTGGCTCAAGTTCAGATTTTCCAGCCCTGTAGTAGTATTGTATTTTTTAAACCACTTTCTTGATTAGAAAGCCCTTCTTGCTCTTAATGAGACTAGTCATTTAATTAGATGGCTTGCCAGCTTTATCGATGTGCATATGTGAATGTTACATTTTTGAGAAAATGAAGGAGGTTTAATTGAGTGGAATTGATCAGTATCTGTGAATTTTTCAACTTGTGTCTCTTTTTCTTATTTCTAAATATTATATCTGGGTACTTTATGATAAACAAACACATATGCAAGTGGTATCCTGCGTCCTTAATTTTTAAATCATGCTGTTAATGGATTGGGGAGCAAATAATCTAAATACTCAAAGTAAAATGAAGTCAGAAAAAAATACTTTGTGAGTTAATGTACTCATAAATCAGTGGGTGCTGAATCATAAAGCTGAGGTAGGCATCTAAATTATCGCAAAGTGGTGGCTCTGAGGCTAAGGATCTGTGCTGGTATCTGGAAATCCTGTTACTGCCAGGAGGCATCCTACTGTGTTGGGCCCTTGAGCAAGGCCTTTAACCTAAAAATTGCTCCAGGGACACTGTACAATGGCTGAATGTGTACCAAATACCTAATTAAATAAAAAGCCTGCTCCATTATGATCAAGAATTGGCCTCTAAATGAGACATTGGGTTGGTTCAAAAACTTGCATACTGTACCACTAATGTCAGTGTTATTCTCCAGTCAGTACTTAAATATTATGGCAAATTAGCACATTCACCTTAAAAGAAAACAGGAAATCGGGTAGTATTGGGACTTGGGGAACACATGCCAAAACTATTTAATGAGTTATAACGATGGTGAATAGGAAGCATTTAAAGACTGTTCGAAAAAATGAAAATCAGTAAACAAATATCCAGATTAGTAATATTTTTTGTTGTGAGTACCCTCCATTTTGTGGTATGTATTATATACAGCATATAAATCCTACAAAGTGTATCACAAAATATACAGGCAGTCCCCGGGTTACATATGAGACAAGAACTGTAGGTTTGTACTTAAATTGAATTTGTATGTAAGTTGGAACAGGTACATTATTTTAATAAATGCTATTGTTGATCGACTGTAACCATATGCTCGGCCAATGAATGATGGAGTTTCACCTCTCTCTGACCTTTTTATTATTTCTACTGTGGTACCCGGATGGGGGTGGTACCCAGCCGGGATGCCCGAGAAGACCGGAGGAGGGCTTATGCCTCCTCCAGATCTCGAGGGGGCGACTGCGGGTAAAGAGCTGGGAAGGTCGACCCTGTAGGGACCCGTGCTTACTGCCAGGGGGACCCCAATACCTGGAAGACCCTGGACCTCAGCACTTCCGCCACACCAAGAAGTGCTGGGGGGATAAGGAACAGGGACACCCGGAGTGCTTCTGGGGAGACTGCCGGCACTTCCGCCACATTGGGGCATGTCGTGGGAGATTGCCGGGAACACACCTGGAGCACATCCGGGTGCTTATTTAAAGGGGCCGCCTCCCTTCGGAGTGGGACAAGAGTCGGGTGGAAGTTGGATGACGTCGGGAGGAAGACAAGGAGGCGGCCTGAAGAGTGGAAAGACATTGTGTTGTGTGGCCAGGACTTTGGGGGACTGTGGGCTTGTGAGTACTGAACTGTAACTTGGAATGAAAAATAAACATGTGTTGGGTGATATGAGCGTGTCTGTCTGTCTGTGTCCAGGTCAACGTCCACACTACTTTATTTTCCATGGTGATGGTTTTTCTCTTCTTTACTGTATCACCAGCACTTGCATCAGATTCGTGTTTCAGAGACATTGTTGAAGGGTGAAGACTAAAAGTTAAGATGAGCTCTTCTGCACAGCACTGTACACGCTATCACAGCAGGAAGGCACCTGTCGTCAACACGTCTGATGTACTGATAAGAGACAACTTCCTGCTATATGCATAACAGTACAAGCAGGCTTTCTATTAAGAATTAATGGGGGTCACCTCCACTACAGTATGCTGCCTGCACCGTCCGCCCGCCGAGAACGAACACGGTGCAGCCAAAGGCAGGTAGTGAATCGCTCACCAATGCCCCCATTCAACAGGCAACCACCCGAGGCACACTACAATGCTACCCCCGCCGCCCTGTTCACCCTCAATGGCCTCCGTTCAGCCACAACTGGGTCACCGCGTGCAGCATCACCAGCCGCCTACTGAGAACGAACGGGGTAGTTGTGTGTGGTAGGCAAGCAGTGAAACGCCCCCCTCTGCTCCATCCAGCCTGCATCCAGTCAGGAGCAGTAGCTGCGGCGGCGTGGTGGGCGGGCAGTGAACTGCCCCATCAAGCCTGTGTCCTGCACACAAGCGATAGCTGTGGCCCCGGTGACTATGGACCATGGGTCACCGATTGCCAGTAGAAGCCGTCCGAGGGACACTACACTGCGCAAGCAGTGAAATTGTCCCCCTCCAGCCTTCGTCCAGCCACCGCTTGCAGTATCCCTAGGCCGAAGATGACGGAGCGGCAGTTACTGAGGCAAATACATTACAGATGCAGCCCTGTTCGTAAGTCATAGGTCGGATGTCCGTAACTTGGAGACTACCTGTACACCCAAAGCCTTGATTATGCTAATTTTATAAAAAAAATCTCAATTAAGCTAGCTCCCCTTTTATTAGCAACATTTACAGGAGCTAAAGAAAATAAAATTCTACCTCAAACTTTTTGACAAGCATTAATTACCGCCTTTCCTAAGCAAAATAAGGACTTATTACAGTGTGCATCATACAGACCAATCTCATTTCTGAATAATGACGTTAAGATACTCTCCAAAGTCCTAGCTAGAAGAATTGAGAAAATGCTTCCTTCGTTAATATCACAAGACCAAGCTATATTTATTAAAGGCTACACTAAGCTTGCAATCTTCAACACCTGTTTAATGTAATATATTTACCCACAAAGTCTAACATCCCGGAGATATTATTATTGTTGGATGCAGAAAAAGTGTTTGATATGGTTGAATGGAACTAGCTTTTCACTACAATGGAGAAATTTGGGTTTAGCCCGAACATTTGTGCATGGATCAGACTACTGTATACCAGTCCAGAAGCTTCAGTTTTTATTAACACCATTAAGTAGACTACTTTAAACTAGAAAGTGGTACTAGACAAGGATGTCCTTCGTCACCACTGCTTTTTGCAATCGCCATAGAGCCACTGGCAGCTTGCTGTCGAAATGATTCTGAGATAAAGGGGATTATCAGAGAAGGACTTGGATAGTAAAATTCTCTATATGTAGATGATTTGGTATTGTATATATCAGATCTACAAAATATTGAGCAATAACAGAATTTCAATAGATTTCTGGTCTCAGAATTAATTTGAATAAAATTGTGCTCCTTCCAGTGAATTTTCAAGCACACAATATTAGATTGGACACTTTCCTTTTTATCATTTTACTTTTATTAATTTGTTAATTTATCTATTTACTTATTTTACTCTGATGGCCTACCTCTTGTTCTCATGGGCGAGGGTTGATTTGTTTGAGCCTAGTTTTGTTAAACTTGATTTGCTTGTATGGAATGTTATTTGATTTTAATAAAATAATAAAATGCTTAAAAAAAGCATTGATTATACAGTATAAACCTCTGTAAGGAATAACTTGTGACAAATTCTGTAAACATCATGTTTATAATTGGCAAACCTGTTGAAAAATGACATTTACCCATTCTTGTTGCCAAGAATATTAATCCAGTATTAATTCAACATTACATTTTGATGACTGCCGCAGCTGCAAGGATCTACTTTGACTCAGTCTAGCAACCTTAATTATGTTGAACTGCTTGAAAGAACAGATTCTGATAGGTTTCAGAATAGACTTTATTTAAGGAACTAAACTGAAAAAACTGAAGAAAGCTCTGTGAAAGATTTACTGTTGATTAATGATTTGTAACTGAAAATGCATTTATTACCAAGCAGCAAAATCTCGTTAAGTAAATAGCCTCATCAGTAGAATAATATGATTAACATAAAATAATATGTATTTTGTGACAGGATATTTGCATATGTGCTTGTGAGTGTTTTTTATTCTGATAAAATGCATGAAAATGTATTAACCTTAGGTGACATCAGTCTGTTCCGAGATGCATATATCTAGGAGGCCTAATTTAATTTTTCAAATGACAGGCTCTGTTATCCTGTTATTTTCTAATTCAGATTTCCTGTGTTTTACACTGCCTGACAGTCGGTTTCAGCTGATCTTCTGTTTTAGTTACAAGAATTCATTTTTGGTGTTCACACATGAAACTATCCATTGCGGAAGCTCAGCCCTTGAACCCAGACAGGCATGACACCAGATGTCCACAAACACACACGTTTAATTCTTCTTTTACTTTACAGCACCACACAATGTATAAGTCAGCCAAATACTCAGTCTCACTCCTCCACATACAAGCTCCATGCTCTTCCACCCAACTCCGGCTCTTCTAATGGAGTGAGGCGGCCCCGGATGTGCTCTATGACAATATTCCGGCATCACTTCTGGGTGTGGCGGCAGTGCTGCAATCCAAGGCTCTATAATCCTCTGGGCTCCCCCTGGTGGTGACCACGGGCCCCAACAGGGTTGAGCATCTAAGCTCTGATCCCATGGCCCCCATGCAGACCAGGGTGGCTGCCCTCTCATGGTCAAGGGGAGGTATTGTCCCTCTCCTAGTCCTTCCAGGTGTCCCGGCTGGGCAGCATCCCCAACCGTCTGTCACACCATTCATTTTTATGTATCTACTTTTTCCATTCAGGGGTGGGAGAAACTTGTACCCGTTCCATTATCAACAGAAACTAGCCCATGATTAGAAGCTCATCTGTTGAGGGCCAATTTATGGTCATCAGATAGATTGTTAGGAAATGGGTACAATCAAGTGACCCTGGAGTAAAACCACACAATTACTAAGTAAAGACCCAAGCTCTGGACTTAAGCCTTGCCACTGGTGTCAAAATACTCTGAGGCGGCAAAACTAACTAATGACTTCATTCATGCACAGTATAATGGTTTGAATTAGCGGCATTCATAAAAGTCTGTGCCTTTTGATTCTGTTTTTGTGGAAACATTGTGGTGCAGGCTTGTCTCCTTGTGGTCAATATCTTAAAAAGATGTGAGGATAATTGGGTGTGTGTAGCTTCCTTAAATGCACAGGTCATTTCAATGCCCACTACCAATGGAAAATAAGCCATTGACATTATGTTTTGAGATCTCAAAGGAACACATTAATTACAAGGCGCACAGCTTAAAGGGTGGCAGGAAGGAGTGTGCACTGCCCTTTAATGGATTTTGGAAATCAGGGCTGCAGTGACAGCAGCAAGCAGGGTCATATTGTGGTCTTAGAACTTTTCACATAGTCTTGGTCAGCAATTCTTTTGAACAAAGTGAATATATACTGTATAAATAGAACCTGCTGGGAATTATTCAGCCTAAGGGTGAAAGGAAGTCGGCAAGGACTTCTTGGCAGGAAGGAAGGAGACAACAAGAACAAAGTTTTCTTTAGCAGTGAAAAGATAGAGTGGTTTAGGGAAAAACTGCAAGTGAGCAGGGGGCCCTGGGAAAGATAGTATAGTAGTTGTGTGTCAGGTTAAAGCCACACAGAGCTTGAAAGTGGAGATTAGGTTTTCTCACTACGCCACTGTCCCACTCACTTTACTGAATGGAGTAACCATAATTTATTTCTCTTTTGTGCACTAATAATAGCAATTTATTAAAATGCCTAACTTGACAAACTTTAACAAGGTTTAATTTAATATCTAATGCGAAAGGGGAAGAGAGTTTACTTTTTAATATTCTGAAAGGCCCACATCTTTAAATTCACGTGGAGTCATCACTACTGATGATATGAAGTGGCCACAACACATCCCGACTATTGTCAACAAGGCCTTCCAATGCCTTTGCTCCCTAAGACTTTTGAGGGAATCCTGGATTTTTTCCATCTGTGCCCACTAGGCACCAGACAAAATTTCGTTGTACCAGATCTCGTGATATAAAATCCAACCAATATAAAACATGGCCTTGTGTCATGTGTTTTATACTTTTACGACATGACTGAAGAGAAACACAAAGTCAAACAAAAATGCCTTTTGTCACAAGCATTGGATTTAAAGATCTGATTGAAACCTAAGGTATAACATACCAAACTGACTGTGCTTTGGCAGAACAGTTATTCACCATCAAGCGGCACTTGAAGCTGTGCAGAGAAGAGAAACCAAGCACATCCCAGGATCTAAGACATGTTGAATGCTGACAGACTCAAAATTGAATACTGTTTAGTCTTTTATAGAGAGGACTATGTGGAGATCTAGCTGATGTATTTAAAAACCTCAAAGGCGTTGATAAAGTAGATCCAGCTACATTCTTTCAGCTTAAAGGTGAATTACATACTTGTGGACATCAGTGAAAATTAAGAGGATGCGTTTTTTAAGACTGAAGGCAGGCAGCACTTTGTTATGCACAGAGTTGTGGGACTCTGGAACAAACCACCAAGACATGGACTTGAAGCAGAAACCTCGACAACCTTTAAGTAGAATCTGGATGAGATATGGGGACAGATTAGCTATTAGCTAAACAAACTGGATTAATAGACTGAATGGTCTTTTCTTGTTTGTCAAAATTTCTTATTTTTCTTATGTATAATGATGTGAAGGTTAAAGCTGTCCGCACACAACTTAGACATCATTGTAACTTACATCCATCCATCCGTTATCCAACCCACTATATCCTAAATAGAGGGTCACTGGGTTCTGCTGGAGCCAGACCCACTGAACACAGGGCACAAGGCAGGAAACAAACCCCGGGCAGGGTGCCAGCCCACCGCAGGGCACACGCACACCAAGCACAATTTAGGATCGCCAATGCACCTAACCTGCATGTCTTTGGACTGTGGGAGAAAACCGGAGCACCCAGAGGAAACCCACGCACAGAGGACCCAGGAAGCGAACCTGGGTCTCCTAACTACGAGGCAGCAGTGCTACCACTGCGCCACCGTGCCACCCTCATTGAAACTTGAAAGTCTTAATTTAGTGATTCACATCCTAAGACAGGGGTCGCCAAGTCCAGTCCTGGAGGACCACCGTGGCTGCAGGTTTTCATTCTAACCCTTTTTTTAAATGAATGCCCTGTTTGTGCTGCTAATTAACTTCTTGTGAATTCATTTTAATTGAATTGCATTTTTAAGATTTGTTCCCCTGAATTTCTTCATCGTTCCTCTGAATTGCTTCAGTTCTTTCCTTAAATGGCTCCCAAACAGAAATGAAATGTGAAGTGAGTGAGCCAACAGATGACCAACTAAGTCAGGTCCTTAAACTCCAACCAATTTCACTCCACCCCGCTGCTTAATGAGGTGGTGATTCTTGTCGTTAACTAAACCAGTTCTTTAATTCTTTGGCTTGTTGCTGTTCTCTTGGTGCAATAGGAGACATTTCTGAAATTGTTGATTTTCTCTTTCTAAGAGCTCTGTGTAAATGTTTTGGGGATCTGAGCAGACTAACAATTCTGAGACCTTCACCTTTCTTTATTTTCAGATATTGTATGATGGACACCAGTTGTTTTGGCTCATTTTGTATCTCATTATTGTTTGTCTGCTAATTAAGGAAAAAGAAACAATTAAGGGTCTGAGTCTTCAAGAGCAAGTCAATTCAAATTAGTTTTCAAGAAGTTAAATAACAGCAAAAACAGGACTCTCGATTAAAAAAGGTTTAGAATGAAAACCTGCAGCCACAGTGGTGCTCAAGGACTGGAGTTGGTGACCCCTGTCCTAAGATATGTGTGGTGATTTGCAATATTACTTCAGAGATGCATCACTGCATTCACAGGCTTATTCTCACATCGATTGGGACTGGCACAGCACAACACCTTACCATCCTATAGGAGGTCTCATGATATACTCAAACTCAGTTATAGCACCTCTTGTGAACCACAAATGTGAGAACAAGTGCTCGAGAACCTGATACTGATTGAGAAATAGGGGTCGATTATGGCAAGGAGGAATTCTATAACAGTAGATCTTGTATTGCTCTGAACATTCGTCCTGTGTTGCATGGTGGAGAGAGACAGCAAATGAATTCCCAATGTTTGCTTTTCTGGTCAAATCTTCTACCTCTTTACCTAGTGAGTGTTTTCACCTGCCGGGGATATTGTCACAGCAGAGAGGTCACAGCTTCATGTAGAGTGTTGACATTTTCATTTTTCTTAAAAGGAAATATAACATTGTAAGTTCTTCAAAGATATCCGGCCAGCTATTAGGTCAGGAAGGCATTCAAGCAGGAAATAAAAGAATAGCCCTTGTTGTAGCAATGTTGTTAACTCAGAAAACAAAATGATAAATTAAAAAATGGATTTTTTTGCCCTGCAGTAACTTTATATTATAGGTTTATAGGTTCATTGTTGTCACATACTGTTTACAGTGTATAATGACATTCTTACTTGCATGTGCTAATTAACATGTTATTGTAGGGCAAATATTGTATGTTATTATCTCTCTATTATAAAAAAAAAAATCTTGGAAGGAGACAATACGTGATCTTCTCGGAAGGCAATTTGACGTCCCACGAGACAAGGCAGTGAGATAAAAGGACTGATGCTGTACAGGTGTTTTAAATGATCAACATGACGAGCAGAACACGCAGCTCGGCAGGAGCAGCAGAAAGACAGCAGTTGATCAGACCGCATCTCCTCAGCGTCTGTTCAAACCCTCCTCCCCCTTTGACAACAAGAGCGGCAGAGACGCAAAGTGGCTGGAGTGTGAAGTGCCCGGGGGGGTGGAAGGGGGTGGGCGAGTGAAGCGAGCAGGGGGCAAAGCCCCCTAGTTTTATTTTAATAAAAAGAGAAAGCTTTTAAAATCTTATGTTAAGACTTATATATACAGTATACGCACAGATTTGAATTTAGATAGACAGATAGATAGATACTTTATTAATCCCAAGGGGAAATTCACATACTCAAGCAACAATATTAAATTAAAGAGTGATAAAAATGCAGGTATAACCGACAATAACTTTGTATAATGTTAACGTTTACCCCCCCCCAGGTGGAATTGAAGAGTTGCATAGTGTGGGGTCTCCTCAGTCTGTCAGTGGAGCAGGACGTTGACCGCAGTCTGTCACTGAAGCTGCTCCTCTGTCTGGAGATGATGCTGTTCAGTGGATTCTCCATGATTGACAGGAGTCTGCAGTTTTTCCAGTTGATTCTGGGGTTCGTCAGCGGTGTGTTCTGCTTCTACTCTGTTCAATGCATGTAAGGACTGGGTGTTAGGCAGGGTCGTTGGGTCTAGTGGCTGTGGGGCATCTGTTGGTGAAGAGAGATTCACTGATCTTTACGATGCTGTGACCTTCGCGGAGTCAATGGAGGTTCTGATCAGGGCTCTCGAAAGACTGAGTGTCTGGGCTTGCAAGGGTCCTGATAAAAACCTACATCCAGGCCTTTAATGACCTCTTGGGCACAGCCATCAGCAGTGTGTCTGTCTGCGGACAGAGTGTTGCCCTTGTTGAGAGGTTTACTTACCTTGGCAGTGACATTCATGTAGACAGATTGGGAGGACATGGGGGGGGGGGCTTCATGAGGTTGCTGTAAAGGGGGGTGTGGCACTCCCGATATCTCTACAAAAGGATGATGTCCAAGTCTTTAGTGTCCTGGTGCTTTCTGTCTTGCTATATGGTTGTGAGACATGGACGCTATCCAGTGACCTGAGACGAAGACTGGACTCCTTTGGTACTGTGTCTCTCTGGAAAATCCTTGGGTACTGTTGGTTTGACTTTGTGACGAATGAGCGTTTGCTCATGGGTACCCAAATAAGTCACATGACCTACATTGTGAGGGAGCGTCAGTTATGGCACTAAGGCCATGTGGCGCGTTTCCCAGAGGGTGATCCGGCTTGTAAGATCCTCATTGTTGGGGACCCGAGTGGCTGGACCAGGCCTAGGGGTCACCCACGTAACATCTGGCTGCGGCAGAGAGAGGGTCATTTCTGGAGGGTGGGACTGGACTGCGTGTCTGCTTGGGGGGGGTTGCTAACCGGGATCCCGAGTCGTTTCGTCGTAAAGTGGGTGCGGCTAACGCACTGTACCAGTGCATGCTCCTCAACTTGACTTGACTTGTTTGCAAGCTACAGGTGATTTAAAATACTGGACAGACAAACGGACAGCCATAGTAACGTATTATATATAAACACCAGTAACGGCGTATTGCACGATTATGTGCAGTGAATACACTTGACTTGAGCATTCATAGTTTTCATACGCTTTCTCTGTCTTTGTTTACCATTCGTTTGTTCTGAGGTTGATGCGCTTGCTGCTTCCTGAGCAGTTCTTCTTTTCTCCATCCTAGCGGCTCGCTGCTTCTCTTATTTCGTCAGTAACTTTTCGCATTAAAATTGATTAAGCTAGTTTTTGTGTTGCATTTTCTTTAATTTTTCATTTAAGCTGGCACTTAAGTCTTCAGTCTGCCTCAAGAATGATTAGCAAAGGTGGTAAGGAATGAGAACAGCGCCCATACACAAGCGCCACGTGGCCACCCTGCTGCACGCTGTTGAGAGTTGATTCTACAATAAAATAAAAAAAAAAATAAAAAAAGTGATAAAAATCATTACCCCGAAAGCGGATAGTAGACTTCACTTAGTATATGTGTACCAAATTTTAAGTCAATGGGTGAAGCGGTTTGTGAGCTACAGGTGATTTAAAATCCTGGACAGACAAATAAACAGCCACGGTAGCGTATTATAGAAGAGGATTAAGTTTGTGGAGGCATCAGGTGGAAGGGAAAAACTAGCACTGCAATGCATTCCTGTTCATCACACAAAACGATTTGGTCTTTAGAATGTAATTGTATAAAATGTTTAAATGTATTATTTTTAGCAGCAAAAATTACAGCATCTGTAGACAAAAAAGAAAAAAAAAAACTGCCAATCATTCATCTATTTATATCACTTGATACATTTATGTGCGATCCAGAATAAGTCTTTTCTGACTAAAACCTCCCAAAGGACTATTGTGGATATTTTAAAATATATTTACAATATTACACTACAAGGGCTAGAGCAGAGTTTCAAATTGCTGGATCAATAATGCGTTTTTCTTTCTGGTTCTAACTGTTGTTTCCTTTGTCTTGCAGAAAAACTGTTGTGAATGCCACCTATGATTAGATTTTGTTGGCTTTGTTAATTGCTTCCTGAAGTTGACCAGATGATTATAGTCTCTCTCCTTCCGTTCCCTCCTGCTAGTGCCCTCAGCCTTTTTAAATAAGTCTCCCTGTCGAACATCGTATTTCATTGTATCTTTGAATGTGTTACTGTAGTGGTGTATTTACGGTGGTTGTTCATCTGTTAACAGACACTTTCAGTTGCCATCTGTAAGCCTTCATTCCATTCCATTCCATTCCATTCATTCTAAATCCTTTTAATTTTCCCCTGCAGCTGCTTGAGAGCATTTCTGCTTCCCCAACATCATCTTCATTCTTAACTACTGTTAATTGAATCACCTGATCTAAGTAATTTGTTATGTAAAGTATGTATTTAAATCCAGGAAACAGGGAATACTTGAAAACCAGTTGCAGAGGTGCGATATTATGAAGACAATGATCCTTTACATGAGCCGCCTTCATCGGATTGCCAGACATTAAATCCTTCTTAAGTAGTTTTGAAATTCTTGCCTTCATTTTTATATTCATGATGAATATTTTAATGGATATGATTATTCGTGATGTTGTTTTTATAATAGCAAGCATTATATTACCTGTACATTTTCAAAATAAGCACTAGATATATTTTTTCTCCTTTTTTTTCTCAGAATTTGCAGCATCTTTTTCTAAATGAAATTTTCTCTTTAATTAAACTTTTATTTCATTTTTAATTTTCTTTTGTTGGAGTACGCAGGTTTAGGAAATGAATGAATGGCAGGGTAGCTCGGTGATTAGCTCTACTACCTTACAGACTCCAAAGTTTTCTTTATGCAGTTCATTTAGTGTCCCTGTGGATTTTTTACCAAGTACTCCAGTTTCCTTCAACAGTAGATCAAATGTGACATTTCTGGTTCTGATCTGCAAGTGGATGCATTGAAAATATGACTGTTCACAAATGCCTAAGCATCTGGCTGCTTATGACTTGCTATATTTAGAATATTAAATAAAACCAGTGAGGTTCAACTGTATGTTACAGATGTATTGGTTACAGAAATACAATATGCCCCTCTAATTGACTGTAAATTGTGCTGCATTAAAAATAGACTGTCACTGTTAGTGCTAAATGTGTACAAAGTGACATAAAGACATATTCTGAACAGTTAATAACCCTGATAGATAAAGTGATTCCACATGACCGATTTAAGATTTGAAGGTTATATTAAATTAATATTTTTAATATCAGTTTTTGTACAATAGGGCGAACTATTGAATGTTTGCCTCAAATTTTAATAATAATCTTCTTCTTCTTCTTCTTTCGGCTGCTTCTGTTAGGGGTTACCATAGTGGATCATCTTTTTTCCATATCCTCCTGTCTTCTGCATCTTGTTGTGTTACACCCATCACCTGCATGTCCTCTCTCACCACATCCATAAAACTCCTCTTAGGCCTTCCTCTTCTCCTCTTACTTGGCAACTCCATCCTTAGCATGCATTCCCCAATATACTCAGCATCTCTCCTTTGCACAGGTCCAAGCCAACACAATCTCACCTCTCTGACTTTGGCTTCAAACTGTCCAACCTGAGCTGACCCTCTAATGTCCTCATTTCTAATCCTGTCCATCCTCGTTATGATCAATGCCAATCTTAACATCTTTAACTCTGCCACCTCCAGCTCTGTCTCCTGTTTTTTGGTCAATGCCACCGTCTCCAACCCATATAACATAGCTGGTCTCAGTGCCGTCCTGTAGACCTTCCCTTTCACCCTTGCTGATATCCGTCTATCACAAATCACTCCTGACACTCTTCTCCACCCACTCCACCCTTCCTGCACTCTCTCTTTTTACCTGTCTTCCACAATCCCCGTTATTTTATACTGTTGATTCCAGGCATTTAAGCTCATCCACTTGTGCCAACTCTACTGCCTGTATCCTCACCTCTGACCTCCTAATTATAATTATATATATACATATTATATTTATGAATGTATTTTTAAGAGAAACTGCCATATACTGTATACTTGCGGTTAAGTTCTCCCGCGGATAGTTCGGGTCTTGATTCTACCGTATAATTTCCGGTATTTTATAATGTCAGTCATATAAGTTGAATGTGGAAAACTCACGGTATTGGTCCAAGAGATTATATGCTAACGCCCACCTGAGAGAGTAACCATGGAGCACATTGCCTTTTTGTTCAATGTATTGTGCCTACGTCACCACACGGTAATACCCAAACTATTTCGAAGCAACGTTTGCACTGTTTTGTGTTTTTCGTATCTCACACCCTCATACACCTTTAGCGTAAGAGCATCCCTTATCTACGATGGAGCGCTCGATCAGAAGGAAACATGAAGGTGGTTTTAAATTTAAAAGTCATTGAAGTTACGAAGAAATTGGTAACTGCGCTGCTGCAACAAAATTCAATGCGTCTAAGAAACTGGTATGAGATTGGAGGAAGCAAGAAGATGAAAGAAAAAAAAAATGTCAGCCCCTAATGGGAGCAGCCGAAAGAAGAAGAAGTGTCATAGTTTTGAACGGGCGTATAAGTTGGGGTCTGATTTTATGATTGATTTTTCGAGTTTCAAGACCTAACTTATATGCAAGTGTATGTGGTATATAAAAACATTGCTCCATTCATCCATCTATCAGTATATCAGTGAATGTATCAAAAATGTGTTTAATATAAATTACATACATTTATATAATTACATAAATTCTATGCATATTAATGTGCATGGTTTTGGAATGGGATGTCCAACAAGCTTATAAAGGTCTCATGGTCAGATTTCCATATGTTTCCATATACTGTATATTCAGACAAAAAATCAATAATTTTATTTAAGAATTTAAATTAACTTTGTCTCGATGCATGCTCAATAATCCAGGTAAGGAAATTCTAGAAAGTTGATTCTGTTCATCTGGACAGTTTTTTTTCCGATATTTTTCATCACTCATCCAAGTGACTTCCTCAGTCTCAGTTGACTGCAGGTTTCTCCAGCCTTATAAACAGTACCTTGACCTAATGACCGAACTAGCACCATTAACTAATAATGGGCCGTGTGATCAATGATATGCAAATTGTCCATTGATCAATGGCCATGAGTACCATTCACAGAGCGTTGGGGAATGGCTGCAATCGCCGCATTGTAAGATGGTGAAAGATTTACCCTGTGAGAGATGGCCGGCAGCTTATCCCGGCCAATACATCCAGGCTGCTAGATGGAGTCCTCCCTGCAACATGGAGGTGCCCCGAGTTTCCCGCAGGGCATCATGGAAAATGGAGTTCAGCTTAACACCCCTTCTGGATACCATGGGTGCCGCCAGGGGATGCTGCAGGGAAACACAGGGATTTCTATTTTCCCTATAGCCCGGAAGTACTCCTAAGTCACAGGGATGGAAGAACTGAAGTACTTCCGGGCTGAAGAAAAATAAGAGTTTTCATCTGACCCAGAAGTGCTATGGAATCACATGGACAGAAGGAGAGAAGCACTTCTGGGTCAAGGACTATTTAAAGGACTGTGGGAAATCCAGCAAGCGGAACTGGAGTTGGAAGGAAGTGTGACGGAGCTGCTGGGTGGAGAGGAGGATTTATTGTGTTGTTGATTATTGATTTGTGTATTATTCATGGTGGTGGTGGTGCTTTGGGGCACTTTATTAAGAAGAAAAGAAATAAAAATATTTCTAGTGCTTTTTACCTGGTGTCTGGACGTGTTGTCTGTGGGTTACACGGGGCAACAGTGACTCCTAGTGTTACAACCCTTAGGCCCCCTCCTCGATTCAGAGATGGTCATTCCTTTTTCACGTAAATGGCCTCCTTGACTCCTCGCACAAACCAGCTTTCCTCCCTGTCCAGAATGTGCACATCTTCATCACTGAAAGAGTGATCACTGTCCTGTAGATGTAAATAGACTATGGAGTCCTTGGCTGACGAGGTAGCTATTCTGTGTTGTGCCATCCGCTTCAGAGTAAATTAACTTTGAATTCATTTTTATTACAGCATAATGAATACTTTCTCAGCTGAACTTATTCATATAATAAGCAAAATTTTCATTGATTGCAGCATTTAGTGTTTTTTTTGTATCTCTTTATGGTTCAAAGCAGGCAAATATTAATTAAAAGAAAAAAAGGTTGCTTTGTTCTGAATGCCGATAAAGGCAAATTATATAATAACTAGAAGTGGTTGTTGTAAAGAATTGGAGGTCAAGTGTAGAAAAGGGAGAATATGTGGTGGAATAACAGATTTATGAATGCATTGCTACATTATGTATTCAGTTTAAACATGTTTGAGTTTATAATTTATGCTGCGCTCTGATATTTCTGCATGGATTTGCCCTGCAGTATATGTGCTCCACCATTGTATCAATGTAGTCAAAAAGATTGTAAAGAAACACTGCAAAAGTCAATTTAGATATTAATTTCAAGCCGAAGATTGAGACTTTTTAATGTTATTTATTGCACCATCTTAATATATTGTTTGTATTTTATTGTTGTATTGATAAAAATGACTAGGTGTTGTATTGTGTTATTTTAATATGCATGTTGCATTTGGGTATTGTACAATACTTCAGCATATTAAAGCAGCTGTGCATCACTGAAAACATTTAGAATGATTTTGTTAATCAAAAATACAGCAGTGAGCTAATTACCCTCAAATGTATTTTTCTTCTAGGGGAGATCATTATACTATTCATGGCTAAAACATGAACAGTACAACTTTATGTATTTGTTGTTATGAAACAATTTGCATTCTGTGAAGGTTGGGATACGATGAGGGAGAGTTGTGCATAAAACCCACACTCTCATTAAGTTAACAACTGAGCATACTATGGTAGGACTTGGAAAAGTGAGTTTTTGACCGGGTTGTAAACAACAAATGTCATCCCACAATGCAAGAAGTAATTTGATGCAGCAGTGGTCACATTTGTCTGAACCTCAATCCACAGAGAGAGAAAACAAAGCTGATGTGATGTTGCAAGACCTTTTGACTGCAAGATGGCAATACAGGGTTTCTCCTAATAAAGATCACCATATATGTACTATAGGTAAGGGAGGAGGCCAGTCAGATCTCCTGACTTTTGTGTTGTTTACAGTTCCAAGTGGGATCATATGCAACCCAACTGTTCCTTTAAGACAGCTGACAGCTTGTAATTTACCTGAAGGTCCATGTACTTGTAATGTGATTAAGCTCATGGACACCAGAATGTCTTAGTGCATCCCAGTAGCAGAGCCCTTTTCTTTTACCAAAACTGGTTGAATCTGATTTATGGAAGTGACCCAAGGGGGACATTTAAAGCCACCTGCAACCAGATGTCATCCACTTTCATAAGGAGGGGAGACTGGGTCAAAGAAGCACAGGTTTTGTAGGAAGAAGAGGTCAGAGTCCGGAAAAAGAAATATAAAGTGCTGTTTGTCGTACTCTTAAGGTAGACATGTGGGCGAGCCCAGGTAGGCACAGAATCACTGTAAAGTTTTATTTTGTTATATTTTACATATATTTTTACTTCTTTCTACACACACCTTTTTTTTATTTTGTCAGCCTCTTTTGGCATCATTCTGTATGTGGAAGTTCATAACAAAGATTTAAAATAATAATTGTTGGAATGAAACTCAATTCCTTAAGTACTGATCCATCCATTTTCTGAACCTCCATTTTTTCTGGCTGTGGGAAGCTGATGCTTATTCCAGCAACACTGGGGTTAATGAAAGAAACAGCTGTATTTCAGATGGGGTGCAGGGGTGCATACACTCACGTGCTGGCTCAGTTCTGAGTTACTAGTTAGCATAAGTTGCATGTTCTTTGGCTTGTTAGATTAAACCAGAAGAGCAGAGAACACCTCTAAAGGTATGGAGAGAAGCTGCAAACTCCATACAACAATGGCTGGGTGGATCCTCATAGCCTGGTCCCTGGAAATGTGATGCAGGAACACCATTCACTATGTCCATTACGATAAATAAAAATGAATTTTATGAATTTTACCATCTGGTGTATTACACTTTACGTTAGTATTAAGTTTTGTTGAGATTAAAATTTGTTACCAAAGAGTGAATATGCCAAGAAAAAATGGTATGACAAAAATTTAAAATGAACTGAACCCAGCATTGACCGAAGCTGTACCATGAATAACAATGTAAAGAACATGATTCGGATCTTTCATTCTAACATACAGTATTTGCCTTTCCTGTTTATTGCTTACACTGAGCTTTCTAGATACATGAATGGATGTGCCACATGTGGATTTCATGGCGCAAGTTAACTGAGAATGTTTTTTCTTTTTCCATCCATCCATCCATTATCAGACCAGCTATATCCTAACTACAGGGTCACGGGGGTCTGCTGGAGCCAATCCCAGCCAACACATGGTGCAAGGCAGGAAACAAACCCCAGGCAGGCTGCCAGCCCACCACAGGGCACACATACACACACACTAAGCACACACTAGGGACAATTTAGAATCGCCAGTGCACCTAACCTGCATGTGTTTTGACTGTGGGAGGAAACCCACGCAGACACGGGGAGAACATGCAAACTCCACGCAGGGAGGACCCGGGAAGTGAACCTGGGTCTCCTAACTGCGAGGCAGCAGCGCTACCCATTGCGCCACTATCTTTTTCCATGGAAATTTTTTTGAATTGTTTGCAGTTGTCCAGAGTTGGTCACTGTTGGGTCTCGTTCAGTTTAAATTTTCGTTACATGCTTTCTACATGAAAACATGAGATTAAAGATTTTTCCCTGCCACCACTACAAACCACATGGGGCAGGTAACATATTAAAAAAATACAATTTTTTAGTGGAATACTCACGTCACCTAAATGTTCCATTCTAATTTTCTCAGAATTCTGGCTTATAAGACCTTGTAAGTCTTTTTCTTGGACACCTTCTTGTGGAAAGCTTACTTGATTTTTAAAGCTTGACCTGCCTTTCGCATCTGTCATTTAATTCTCAACTGTCCCCCTTATGGTTTTTGACATTGTCAGACAGTTTAACAGAAAAAAATCAATGGGTATAAGCTATGATATACAGCTTAAACTTGATCACAGAAAATCATTTTGAATTTGATGTTTAATTAAAAAAAAATGAAATAACACACACATCGTGCACCTGTTGTAGAGGTGAGTTATCCTCATAGCGTATCATTTTGAAAAGCTGACTCCATCCTAATCACATGATTGATGCTAGCAAGGATGCAGACCAGCCTTTAAGGTTTTTGTCAGTCTGTTTTATTTGAACACTAGGGGGCTTTGCTCGCCAACCTCCACCCCACGCCTGCAACTTCGCGTCTCTGTCACTTGCGTATGTGGATTTCACTTTCATCAAACAAAAAAACTTTTAATCCTCGCGGATACGCCTCTTCATTGGGAAGAAACACTACTTTTCCCTGATGGCAACATGAATTTAAACGATCTACAAGTCTCCGACTTAAAGTTTAAATCTGAACAATATCTACATACTTCTGTCATATCACCTATATCCATATATTCGATCTCGCTGTTCCGTTATTTCACCGAGTAATAATTTCCGTTTGTTTCACTTTTACCTTTTCATCCATCAATATCGCATTGAATTTTGATTCCGTGTTTGGAATTACATCGTGACAATGCAATGTTTAACTGCCCGTGAGTGAATATCGTTTCTTTCCCTCTGCACGAACTGTGTCTGACAATAGCATTCACACAAATGAGAAATGATTTAACTGTGTGTGTGGTTATGTGAGCAGGACTTTTCCAAATCTCTTTGCATAAGCTCTTGTCTCGCGGGGCTTGAAATTTTCTCTTGCGGGATTTCACTTTCACCAAACAACAAATCTTTTAATCCTCGTAGATATGCTTCTTCATTGGGAAGAAACACGAATTAGACGATCTATAAGTCTCCGACTTAAAGTTTAAATCTGAAAAATATATTCGATCTCTTTTCACTGTTTCGTTATTTCACCAAGTAATAATTTCCGTTTGTTTACGCTAATGCAATCTTTACTATCCTTTTTGGAAACTTTTGAATTTTCCTACTTCCATTATCTGTTACCTGCTCTGCATGTGTATCTCGCCAACGTTTGTAAACTTCTTTACGACATTCTACTTTGTCATCTAATCTTTGTCTTTTATTTCCGGCCCCGGGTGTGGTTAAATCACTTGGCAAAAAGTTTCGCCTCATGGGACATGAAAGTGTCTCTCAGAGAAAATCATGTCTCGTCTCCTTCCCAGATTTTAGTTTTATAATAGAGAGATATGATTCAGAGGAAACTAAAAAAAAGCATTAAAGATATGGTGGCATAATGGTGTGTCTGATGTTGTAACAGACTATTTTCTCACTTAAAGTTCTGAGTAATCTATTTTAGTTTTTCTACTAATTACCATAGTAATCCCTGGTTAAACATACAACTGGAATTCAAAACAATTGTCCTGTCTTTACCCCATGTATTTTTAGATTGTCAAGAGGAGTAAGGTGATGTCACCTATTTATTCATTTCATGAGTGCCCAGTAACAGTAGAACATACATAGAGAAGAGTGGGGCTGTAAATTTCTGGTGAAACCTTTTTGTTTGTTTTCTTTTCTTTTGATATATTACTTATGTCTTATTTGTGGGGTATCTTATTTGTTTTGTTTATTGTGAATTTTCCACTTGTTGTTTTTGAGTTACAATTTGCTTTTATGGTTTTATTTTTTTATTGTTGTAACAGTGACATCATCATGTCTCCACTTTTAGCAATGATTTCATTACTAGATTATAATCTGTTCATGCAAGATTTCTTGACTGTTTTCCCTTTTTACATAGGTTGTTGCTACCATGTGATTGACATCATCACATAGTGTGATATCATTGTGTGGCTTCCATTTAAGATGGCAATGTGACAGCCTTTGAATCCTATCTTTTTTTTTTATTCCTTCAAAAATGATTTCTGTTTGTTTGGTTTTATTTTGAGTAGGGCTCGATAAGATTCTAGTGTGGCTTCAGACCTTTGCTTTGCTCCTGCTTTGTGAATTAGTCTAATCATTTGACTCTGAGGGTAGCACAGTGCCCCTGGTAGTGCTGTTGCCTCCTGAGTGGAGTTTGCCTGTGTGGGTTCCCTCTGGGTGCTCCAGTTTCCTCCCACTGTCTAAAGACATGCAGGCTGGGTGAATTGGTGACACTAGATTCGCCCTACCTTGTGTTTGGTCTGTGTGTGCGGTTGCCATGTGATGGACTCGCACCCTGTCCAGGGTTTGTTCCAGCCTTGCACCCTATGCTAGCTGGGATAGGCTCCAGCACCCCTATGACCCCGGTCTGGATTAACTGGGTTAGAGAATGACATAACATTTGGCTCTGTTTGCTCATTCCTGTGAAAAACCTTTGAGTTTGCCTTTGTCATTTAAAGAAAATCCTGATCTGAACTTTTATAAATTCTTACTGTACAGGTTGCATGTCAGTCTATTCATTCATTCATTCATTTTACAGACCAGCAAGCATAGAATGTAAGGCAGAAACAATCCCTGAACAGGGCACCAGTCAATCATAAGGTGAACACGCTCTCTCTCACACACACACACGTATGGGTCAATTTAGCATCACCAATCTACCTAACCTGCATATATATATGGATACCCATACAGACATGGAGAGAACATGCAAACTCCACACAGAGAGGGATGCCTCCTTGTGTCAAGAGGAGGGGAGCTTAGGACTGCATTGCTGCACCCACCACATGACAAACCAACTCAGGATTCAGATTAGGACCTGAGTGCAGCCATGCAACGGGTGACACCTCGGCACCACATTAGTTTAGATGCCACCAACCCACAAGTTTTTCCCTGCAGGGCCTACATGCAGGGACGGATGCAGATTAATGTCATATTGTCAGATTAATGTCATACCCAGGACGGAGCAATTTAGGTTAAGGGCCTTGCTCAAGGGCCCAACAGAGCAGAGACCCTTTTGGCATTTTATGGGATTCGAACCGGCAACCTTCTGATTGCCAGTGCAGATCCCTAGCCTCAGAGCCACCACTCCGCCTACCTTGTGGCAAGGCAGAGGCATTATTACTATTGTGCCACTGTGCCACACCAATCTGTGAATAGCATTCTTAATTAGAAGCCAGTTATTCCTATGTGTCCTTTCTGAGAAATGCTCTCTGCGGTATCGTGGCTAATCGCTGCCTGCCAGTCACAAACCTTTGGATTACAATGAATCTGAGCCATAAATGAGAACCCCCCCTGCCCTGCAAATGGGTCAGCATCTAAGCTACAATGGCACACTTCTGTGTGTTCAACATCAGGCTTAGCTTTCTTCTAACCTCCTACTCACACATGCCTGGACTGCAACACTATGAATTGTTTGATTGTTATGGGACTTGTTCCTGACTATACTCTACTGCAGTATATGAAATTTCATATTTTGCATAGTTTACTTTCTGAGAAAATCAGAGGTATGTTCTGGAAATTGAAATCCATTAGTAACTCTCAGTCCCATGTTTTTCACTTTTCCCAAATCGTGTTCTCTAATACGTTTTCATGAGCAATCAGAGGTCAAAAGAGACCTCATTAGCTGCTTTACTTCTTGTTATCTCCTAGCCCACTCTCCTTTGGCTAAGAAGAAAGAAGCAATTAAAGACTCACCATCTTATGTAAGCGAACTACTGTAAAGAAAAGAGACACAATAAAAGCCAGTGCCATAAAAACTGTAACTGCAGTTGGAATCATTAGTAAGTTTATAAAGAATTAAAACCCATGTTATTAGTGCTTTAATTAGATTTTAGATTTATACAGAAATATTGGTAGAACATCCTTAATTAAGTGAAATGTTCCATTAATAACAAAAATTAGGTTCTAATTGAGCAATTACCTTGAACAAAAGCCTGTAGCAATTTCAACTATCTTAAAATTATATTTATATATAGGGGCAAAGGCAAGAAGGTGAAAAGTTGGTGGGCCTTGTGTTTTGTCTGGGTAGAGTCATGTGACTCTACCTTCCCCTTTTGTTCTCTTTATTGTAGAATTTGTCAGAATGCCTCAAATTCCATAAACTTACCACTGTTTATAAGGTATTGTACTTTAGCACTTCTCCCCTTCCCTTCTACGTCTATAACCTCCGGCAATTAAATAGAGTAAAAGGACAAGCAGGAGTTAAGTTACACATTCTAGTAATGTATTATTCATAATATTCATAAAATAATAATAAAGAAGTAGAGTACATGTGAATATTGACAACCCCACAACCAGATAAATGCTAGATATGTACTGTAGTTACTCAAGTGTCTCTGGCCAAGTCATCATTTCTAGCCAGCTTTCTTCAGGACAGGCCGAGTTGTGCTCCTCATTGTATTCTCTTCATGACCATGGTGTAAGAGAGAAAAGGAGGGGTAAACTGACCAAACTAAGCCCTGGACCTCCACCTGTAACATAAACGTTGACAGATCTACTTTAGCAGACTCCCACTTAGTTAAGGGACATTTTCTGTAATGTACTACCAACAACAGCTTAGGACCCATGTCTGCGAATTAGGTTCAGGAGAGCTGTAGTGGTTGTTAGTTTTTGTTCCAGACCAATTTTTTTTTGAAAAATCAGTTATTGCTGATGAAACACTCATTGCTAACTTACATCAAGATTTCACACCCTTAATTACTTATTTTAGACTTAAGCCAGAGGTGCAAATGACAAGGGAACCAGCAGTTTTCCATCTGTCTTGTTTTCATTTACACCTGTGTGTATTCTTTCGTGATTACATCTTGCCTGAAGAAGGGGCCTGAGTTGCCTCGAAAGCTTGCATATTGTAATCTTTTTACTTAGCCAATAAAAGGTATCATTTTGCTTGACCTCTCACTATGTTCATTATGACTAAAACGGTTCAATACCCTAGTTTAGGTACTGCAAAAATGCATCTTCTCCTTCTTCTTTCGGCTGCTCCCGTTAGGGGTCACCACAGCAGATCATCTTTTTCCATTTCTTCCTGTCCTCTTCTACGTGGTGGTATGCTGGGGAGGCAGCATAAAGAAGAGGGGCGCCTCACACCTGGACAAACTGGTGAGAAAGGTAGGCTGTATTGTAGGCACGGAGCTGGACAGTATGACATCCGTGGCAGACCTACGGGCACTGAGCAGGCTCTTGTCAATCATGGAGAATCCACTGCATCCACTGAACAGTATCATCACCAGACAGAGGATCACGTTCCTTCCCCACGCTAGGTAACTCTTCAATTCCACCCGGGGGGGTAAACCTTAACATTATACAATGTTATTGACTGTTATACCTGCCTTACACTCTCCACCTTGCGCTGCGCTTTTATTGCTGTCTAATTAATATTGTTTTCATTAGTATGCTGCTGCTGGAGTATGTGGATTTCCCCTTGGAAAGCGCACTCCGCTGCCCCCTGGTCGGATGTTTTATTACAATTACTCACACGTGTGTGACACCTTAAACTCATTTTTAATTGAATTTCTTGGGTTCATTTAAACAATTTAAAAATAGAGTTAATCACAATTACTCCAGGGTGGCACGGTGGTGCAGTGATTAACGCTGCTGCCTTGCAGTTAGGAGACCCGGGTTTGCTTCCTGGGTCCTCCCTGCGTGGTGGAGTTTGCATGTTCTCCCTGTGTCTGCGTGGGTTTCCTCCCACAGTCCAAAGACATGCAGGTTAGGTGCATTGGTGATTCTAAATTGTCCCTAGTGTGTGCTTGTTGTGTGGGTGTGTGTGTGCCCTGCGGTGAGCTGTGACCCTGTAGTTGGGATATAGCAGGTTGGATAATAGATGGATGGATAGATTAATATAGTATCTATCTATCTATCTATCTATCTATCTATCTATCTATCTATCTATCTATCTATCTAGCTCTGTCACCTCCATCACCTGCATGTCCTCTCTCTCTCTCACCACATCCATAACTCTACTTTTAAGCCTTCCTCTTCTCCCAATATACTCAGAATCTCTCCTCTGCACATGTCCAAACCAACTCAAAAATGCATCTATTACTCATTTACTCTTATGTAACAAGACCTTAACAAAAGCTTCTTTTGGTCTTCATCAACATCAGTAGATGGGGTATTCATCTCTAATTTGAAGAGAAACGTGTCACAGTTAAGCCACCTCAGACCACTCCAAAGTGACGTTTTGCTAGTCGATCACATTGATGAATAAGCACTTTACTGTCGCATTGAAAGTGTTATGAAGACCCAAACGAGTGTTTATTAAGGCCTTGTTACATAATAGTAAATGAGTAATAGATGCGTTTTTGCAGTACCTAAACTAAAGTGTAACTGTTGCACTTGTTTCTCCTTTTTCTTAATCCTTTGTGATAATAATGCAACACAGACATCATAAAGATTTGGGACAGCCACCTGTATATTGTTTTCCCGGCAGCAAAAGTTACGTTTTTTAAGCACAATGTGCATAGAACAGAGTCCACAACAGAACTGCTCACAATAGACAAAGATGGAGGCTTTAAAGGCCCGTAGAGGAAGTGATGTCATCAAAAGGTCCGGAACCAGAAGTAATCTCGTTTGGACCGGAAGTGACATCAGCCGAGGCCCCAGTGCTGGAAGTGACACCAGCAAAAGGGCCGGATTTGGAAGTGATGTCAGCAAATGGGCCGGCTCAGGAAGTGATGTATTCTGAGGTGCCGGAACCTTGCAGGATTTCCTGGGAAAGGTCTGTAGGGAACTGAGAAAGACAGTCAGCGCACTCCACTGCCCCCCAGTCAGATGTTTTATTACAATTACTCAGACCCTTTAGCTGCCTCCTACTTGCACGTGTGTGACTCCTTAAACTAAATTTTTAATTGAATTTCTTGGGTTCATTTAAACAATTTAAAAAGAGAGTTAATCACAGTTACTTCAGGGCGGCACAGTGGTGCAGTGGTAGCGCTGCTGCCTTGCAGTAAGGAGATCTGCGTTCGCTACCCGGGTCCTCCCTGCAGGGTGTTTGCATGTTCTCCCCGTGTCTGTGTGGGTTTCCTCCCACAGTCCAAAGACATGCAGGTTAGGTGCATTGGTGATTCTAAATTGTCCCTAGTGTGTGCTTGTTGTGTGGGTGTGTGTCCTGCGGTGGGCTGGCGCCCTGCCCGAGATTTGTTCCTGCCTTGCACCCTGTGTTAGCTGGGATTGGCTCCAGCAGATCCCCATGACCCTGTAGTTAGGATATAGTGGGTTGGATAATGACTGACTGACTGACAAATGCTTCCTGCAAATCTTGCAATTAAATGGCTAATTTGCGTTTCTTAACTTTACTAGTAACATAATATAAAACTAAGAAGCAAATAAGCTGTAACATAAAATACAATTTTATGTATACTTTTACAATATACAATACAAATACAATTTTATAAAGGTCATTTTATTTTTATATTCTTTATGCTGCACACTTAAAATCTGTAACCTTTCAGAAATACACAGTTTTCCCTAAGGATAGGGGAACATATGTCATGATTTTTGCATGAACCCTTTTTTTTTTTTGTTCCCAGTCCAGATGTTCAGTATTGAACGAGTCCCCTTCTGTTAGTCTATAAAAATCTGTTCTATAGGAGTTGTAAGCAAACTAGGCACAATCTTAAAGGAAGTTCTTTAAAATACTTGTCAATCAAATAATATTTGATAATTAGTGAGAGGGGTTACAAAATTCCTTTAAGCAAACTGAGTGTATGAAACCATCATTCATCTATATAAATAGTGGAAGAATTCTGTGAAAGCATACTCTAGAAAAGTAGATTTTTTTTTAACTCCAATTTTACAATAAACCAATGAATTCAAAATTTGTAACCGTTCTGTTTTTTTTTTAAACATGCTATCCACCATCTTCTCTGATCTGCTTCTTCTCTGATCATGGGGACAGAGCTATTCAGCAAGCCTTCCTGTGAATTTAAAAAGGTCTGTGTGCTAAAACACTTTAATATTCTAAAGAGTTTGTGTTCACATACAATCAAAACAAAGTTCTTGAGCTGAGAGTAATTACAGAATAAAAATATTCAGGTAATGTAGCTCCATGGTAATGGTCCCAGTATGGTAGGACATATTTCTATTTTGACTTGTGCTGGCAAGTTCTTGGAACACATTCTGGCAGCCCTCCAACATTGTAAAAGTAGACTTAACAAATACACACCAACATGAGGAGTCCACTGCAATTTTTCAGGAAATTGTGTCTGTACAAATCAATACCACGAGCAGGAGAAGAGAACAGATTGAAATTTCACATGCATACTTTTATAGAACTGGTGAGGAAAGATTTTAAACCTGTAAATTCAGGTAAGCTGACTTGAGTTTTATTTTAAACTAGCAAAATACCCGCGCTTCGCAGCAGTGAAATACCCGTGGATTAAATAAAACCTACACAATAACTATAAAAATCGTAATAAATGAACAATGAAACAGCGGAGAACCCGTGGATTAAATAAAAAGGCTGCTTCGTTGGCGAAGCAAGGAAAAAGGACTTTCTTATATATCGTTCGTTTATAAAACAGTGCAGAAGCTCTGAGAAAGCTGCTTCCTTCGCAAAGTAAGGAAACGACTGAAGAGACCGCGGGGACGCTGTAAGTGTTCGGCAAGGCAGCTGAAGCGCTGCATTATGGGATCTGTAGTTTATTGTGTTACCAGCGCCTTCATATCCCGGGCCATTAATAACAATAATACAGTATATAAAATGATCTCGGGCGGATATAATTACGCCGGGCCGGATGTGGCCTGTGGGCCTTGAGTTTGACACATATGGACTAAATAGAACTTGAAAAGATATATTTTTTCGTACATCAAGCCCGCGTGCTATTGTGGTTTTGCCTGCATGCCTCAATAAGTCATCCTCCCCTCGCTCTTACTTTTTTACCGTTCATCTAATGAATACACTGAGTATGGCTTTACCAAAACAATCATTGATGGCGAATAAAGTATCCATTATTCGAGTATGTAGATCGGGGTATATATATACATATATATATACCCGCGTATCGCAGCGGAGACGTAGTGTGTTAAAAAAGATAGAAAAAGAAAAGGGAACATTTTAAAAATAACGTAACATGACTGTCAATATACAGTAATTGTTTTGTGAGTTTTACTGAGTGTTGCTGTCATCAAGGATTTGATTATCATTATTTCTTTCAATCAGGTTCGTATTTGTAGGATGTGTTGTGTTCAAGTTACATTCCGTGTTTGTCAATCGTTGTAAAGATGACAGGTTTCATTCATCGATTCGTTTCTTACTGCATCAATAAACAGCTCGTCTTCTTCTTTATCTGAGACCTGACACACTGCATGCACGGGTTTTTTTACACTGTCTTCCTTTAGCGGGACATTGACTTTTTCCACCGTGTGCTTTGTTTCCACAGTAGCTGCATTTATGAATATGCTTGTATGTATCAGGCGCTTCATATTTTTGCTGCCTTTTCAATTGTGTAATTCGTTTTTGTTCAGCTCTTTGGAACTGTTGCTTTTGTCTGTGCACTCGTCAGTTCACGTGAGCCGCTCGGTGTACATGCATCGAAGTTTCCCAGCTGTGCTGGTGCCATCTCGTGCTATGTCCATGGCTGTATCTAATGTTACCGAAGTCCTGGCACTTAAAACTTTCTCTCGCAGTTTCGCTGAGTTTGTGCCAAACACCACCCTGACCATCTCATCTTCCTCTCCATAAGCACAGTCCTTCACCCGTGAATATTTACCCGTGGCAGTTTGCTATTGGATTGCCGCTGTCGGACGGCCTTATATGGGTAGGCACTAAATTACAAACGCCAGCGGCAGCCTGTCTATGAACTTAATTTAAAGTTTAGGTTCACATCGTGCTTTGTTTCCGAAGTAGCAGAACTCATGAATATGGTAGTATATGTCACTCGCTCGCTTCTTATTGTTTCGCTGCCTTCTCAATTATATAATGCATGTTTTCTTCAGCGCTTTTTGGGCCTCTTCCTGGTTTTCTATGTACTGCGTGATTACGTGGAAGGTGTGATGATGTCACACGAAACTCCGCCCCCACGGGTTTCAAGCTCATCTCCATTACAGTAAATGGAGAAAAACAGCTTCCAGTTATGACCATTACGCGTAGAATTTCGAAATGAAACCTGCCCAACTTTTGTAAGGAAGCTGTAAGGAATAACCCTACCAAATTTCAGCCTTCTACCTACACGGGAAGTTGGAGAATTAGTGATGAGTCAGTGAGTGAGTGAGTGAGTCAGTGAGGGCTTTGCCGTTTATTAGTATAGATAAAGTGAAGTTCTGCATTAACGCATTCTTGTTTATCAGGAAAAGGAGAGTGGAGACATGTTGGTCAGACATGCAAACAAGAATTTCACTGTTCTCAGTACATGTGACAATACTAAAACTATTGCCTCAACACTACATTCATTTGCCATTTATAGTGCTGAGGTGGAAAAAATGTATATTAGCATCCATTAATTTTTCAGTCATATCTTCTTATATAATACGTCACCGTGGCTGTCCGTTTGTCTGTCCAGGGTTTTAAATCACCTGCAGCTAACAAACTGTTTGACCTTTTGACCTGAAATTTGGTACACATTGTAAAAATGATCAGACCCGACACACTTAAAAAGGTTTGGGGCAGCCACCCATATAATATCCCTGCCTGTAATGGGTTAGGTTTTCCAGACAAGTGGCTGGTTTGGAGTCCAGATACGAACTGATAAAGGTTTGGAAAGATGATGGTTTTAAGTGATTAACCCGGAAGTGACACAGAGGAACCGGAAGTGACCTAATTCTGACATCATCTTAGGGGCCGGAACCGGAAGTGGCATCTTTCTGGGCGCCGGAAGCGAAAGTGACATCTTCAATATTGAGTCAGATAGGTTTTCCCACGGCTGTTCTGCAGAGACAACAGGAGAAGATTTACTGCACCCCGCCACCCCCTGGCCTGGCATGGAATTACCTTCGCTTGGTCCATACAACGTCCTCCTTCTCGCACGTGCGTGAACCATATACTATGTGACCTCTACTGTCTGCTTTCTGGATGATGATTTTTATTACTCTTTTTATTTTTTTTTTTTTATTTTATTGTAGAATCATCTCTCGGCAGTGCGCAGCAGGGCTGTTGTGTGGCACATGTGTACGGGCGCCGTTCTCATCCCTACCACCTTCGCCGTCACTTCCTCTACCTCTTCATATCTTAAATCATTCTTGAGGCAGATTGAAGTGAAAAATTAAGAAAAACATACTGAGTAATTGCAACACAAAAACTGACTTAATCAGTTTTAACGCAAAAAGATGCCAACGGAAGAAGAGAAGAAGCGGGCCGCTAGGGTGGAGAAACCAAGAGCTGCTCAGGAAGCAGCAAGTGCATCAACCTCTGAACAAACGAATGCTAAACATACAGAGAAAAAGGATGAAAATTATAAGTCAAGTGTATTCACTGCACGTTATCGTGTATTACGCCATTACTGGTTCCATAATAACACTAATGAGGCTAATCCGCCAATTTTCTAATCCTACTATATATTGAATAGGGACACAGGGAAGCTGGAGCCAGTAAACATAAGGCACAAGGTAGGAACAATCCCTGCACAGGGCACCACTCCATCACAGAGTGAACAGACACACACACACATACACAGCAGGGACCAATTTAGTATTGCCAGTCCACCTAAACTGCATGTGTTTGGACTGTGGGAGGCAACCAGAGCACCCAGAGGAAACCCTTGTGGACACGGAAAGAATATGCAAACTCCATGTAGGAAGGAGCAGGGACGATTCTTGTTGAAAGGCAACAGCGTAACCACTGCACCATCATGCTGCCCCAAGATCTTAATGTATATTATAGATTGTTAATATTGTTGATATTGTTTTATGATAATACTCGCTTTTCCCTGCAGCTCTGTCTGGGTAGTAGTGAAACGGGACAGACTTTAAAAATCAATAGAAAGATTTAAAAAAGTAATAATTTGTATTGTAGGTGCGCTCCAATGTCAAATGTTGCCGCTGTGTCTGATCGTGATCGGCTCTGACTGGAGAGCGCCCCCCACATTGGGAGAAGAGCACATGCCCATGATATCTTTGCCAGTGAGTAGCTACCCTCTAAACCAGGGGTCGCCAACTCTGGTCCTGGAGGACCACCATGGCTGCAGGGTTTCATTCTAACCCTTTCCTTAATGAGTGACCTGTTTTTACTAATTAAATTCTTTTCAACTAATTTTAATTGACTTGTTCTTGAAGACTCAGACCCTTAATTGTTTTGTTTTCCTTAATTAGCAGCCAAACAATAATGAGATACAAAATGAGCCAAAACAACTGCTGTCCATCATACAATATCTGAAAATAAAGAAAGATAAATGTCTCAGGAATGTCAATCTTATCTGGTCCCCAAAACATTTTAATAGTGCTCTTTGAAAAGAGAAAGTCAACAATTTCAGAAATGTCTACTAATGCACCACGAGAGCAACAACAAAGCCACAAAATTACAGAATGGGTTTAATTAACAACAAGAATCAGCACCTCATTAAGCAGCTGGTTGGAGTGAAATTGGTTGGAGTTTCAGGCCCTGACTTAGTTGGTCTTCTTTTGGCTCCCCCACTTCACATTTCATTTCTGTTTGGGTGCCATTTAAGGAAAGAAATTAAGTAATTCAGAGGAACGATGAAGAAATTCAGGGGAACAAATCTTAAAAACGCAATTCAATTAAAATGAATTCACAAGAAGTTAATTAGCAGCACAAACAGGGCACTCATTTAAAAAAAAAAAGGGTTAGAATGAAAACCTGCAGCCACGGTGGTCCTCCAGGACTGGACTTGGCGACCCCTGCTCTAAAACACACACAGCTCTGATCTCTCTCTCTCAATAACGTCAAACATGTTAAGGGGAATCAAGTGCAATCGTTTGAAAAAAATCATTAGTCTACATTACGCAACCCATTACCAATAAATAAAACAATAACAACTAGTCACCTACGTATGGTTCACAGACACTGCTTTAGGTGAGCTGTGTTTTGTTCCTGACAGTCTTCTTTCGCAAAATTTCATTCTCAATGACGTTAGAATAATTAGCACCATATTTATGCTTTTACCCTTTGACAATTAATATTCATGAGTTAAAAAATGAGAAAAGCCAAATTAGTGACATCTTTATAGTACTGTAGCGTCAGCTCTGAACACCACAATGGATGGATTCTTTGCTCTTTACATGGCTCTTTGAGGTGGAACGCTATCCCTAATGCTACAGTACTTTTCTACTCTTGAGAAAGAAAACATTTTCAGTGCACCTTCTGTTGCTTTTGGGTTTTACCTGAATTGTCATATTGGCACTCCAGACAATGTAAGAAAGAAAAAAAAAAACAAAACCTCACACTGCTCCGTTCCGTCTGAACTAGTGTGGTGCTGAGGTGTCACCTGTTGCACGGCTACACTCGGGTCCTAATTTGGGATCCTGTGGTGGTTCATCGTGTGGTTGGTGCTCCCAACCTCTCTCTCACTTTCATATTAGGCATCCTATCTGTTTGTCTATGAAATACAAGATTGCTAAATAATTCCTTCCCAGCTCTGTCACACTAACAATTGGACTGGTTTGTGCAGATAAAAAAGTGCATGGTGTAGAAAATTTGCATGCTGTAGAATAAAGCTAAATTGTGATATTCCATTCAGCTTAGACTGGGAATTAAGGTTCTGCTCTTGTTCAATTATTGGCTTCTTTGATCTGCGTATAAATGGAAATCTTCAGTCTTGTGTCTTTAGCATGTGGTTTTATGGTTCAGTCTTCCCATCAAGTCTATTTTTGAAAGGCAGCTGGGTATCTTTTTGAACATAATGACTCTTCTTCCGGTAGAAGAATTGAGTACTTTAACAGAATACACTTTTTTTTGCAAAGTTATAATGAAAACATGTAAAATGTTGACTGCATATTGACTGACAGAATCATGATATGAGAAGATATTCTTTAAAAAGACTAGGGGGCTCTGCCCTCTGCTTACTTCGCTCGCCAACCCCTGGGCAGGCACTACGCGCTAGTCACTTCGCAGCTCTGCTGCTCGCATATGGGGAAGCGGATGTACAATTTAAACAGATTGTTATTTTCATGGGAATTTTTACATATGCATAATAGAACTAACTATTTTACATTTCAGCAAGTAATTAACCATAGTAAAAAATAGTAAAACATAATACTTTTAAAGAAAATTCTGTTTCATGTTGTGTTAGAGGTATTTGTTGCGTTATACGTTTTTGTTCTGTTTGGCTTTGAAATTAGCACTTAAATACTTTTTAAACTTACACTTTTACTTTAAAACTTCAGTAAAAACAATATTTGGAATTAACTTTTCGTCAATATCGCATTGAATTTTGATTCCGTATTTGGAGTTACATCGTGACACAATGCAAAGTATAACTGCCCGTGAGTGAATATCGCTTCTTTCTCTCTAATAAATAAACCGACTTTTTCGATGTTTGTCCCTGTGATGCTGTTTAAATACAATTGTACCAATGGCATTCTCAAGAGCACATGCATGACTTTGACATTTGCTGTATATTTAAAATGTCTCCATTCAAACCTGCACATTCTGCTCTTGTTCGCGTGTTTTCCCTCCCAAAGTGTACAATTCTTCCTCCAGTATCCCCAAAGATGTGCAGATTAGGTTGATTGGCAGTTCCAGACTGACCCCTTGCGTGTCACGTGTGAGTAGGCTCAGTGATGAACTGGAGCCTGAATTGGATGTATCAGGTTTGACAGTCTTACAAAATATGTTATGTTTCTTGTTTCTTATAACCTATTAAGGTTTTTGCTTGAAAGAGTCTGGGCAATCAGCTCTAGCCTTCCATTATCTTCCGTGTAAAGAAGTACTCAGTCAGAAATCTCAATTAGCACATAAATCAGCAGAAACGGATTGAAGGAATCACTTAAGCACTTAATGTTTTATGTTAAGCTTCAAGTTATTTCAGAGATTTTTTTACTTATTTAATGAGTACAGCAGAAAAAAAATGATGTCAAGCCTGTCAAATATATTTATTGTTAAAATTAATTTGTTGACTTTTTGGCTTTCATAATGGCTTATTCAAGTTGTCAAATTAATAACAGATGACCAGTGTTCCTTGTAAAATTCAGATGAGGCTAGACCTGAGTAAAGTAGCCACAGCCTAGCACTCTGTGTGTATTTTTTAAGGTCTTGCTATTTTCTTTCCATATTGGAGTGACAAATGTGCATGCCTCAGGCAGCTCGTCTGGGTGCAGATCATTCAAAAACATGCATGCAGTCTTCTATTAATTCTGGACTGAAAGTGCAGACCCCCGCAGCAGCTTTCTAGCAATTGGGTCACTCAGTTTTAGGTGAAGCACGACCTAATGGTGAAGCAGTTCAGCTTTCCCATTCAGTGGCATTCACAGGTATTTAGTTTATCAAAGTACTTTTTTTTAACTCAAAGTGATGTTATAAAACGCAGTTTAATTGTAGAGTTTCCTGATCATAGAGATGTTATAAAACGCAGTTTAGTTGTTTCCTGATCGTACAGATGTTATAAAACGCAGTTTAATTGTTTCCTGATCATAGAGATGTTATAAAACGCAGTTTAATTGTAGAGTTTCCTGATCATAGAGATGTTATAAACACAGTTTAATTGTTTCCTGATCATAGAGATGTTATAATATGCATTTTAATTGTACAGTTTCCTGATCATAGAGCCTTAGGTATTGATAGCTTAGAAAGAGAAGACTGAACAGTATGATGTGCTTACCTCTGGTCTTTAGTTAAGCATTTTGTTAAAAGTACAAGCTTTCAGGATTTCTGAGAACCATTTTTCAAATGAGTAAATGTAACATATAAATATCCTAATACTTTCGCAGATAAGAAAAGTTTCTTATTTATCTCTAAAACTGATCAGAAATAAACATATTTTTGAATAATTTACATTGTTACTACGTGTTTGGTCACATAAGCAAACGTTTTCAGACTTCAGAAAGCTACACATCAGACATTTGATTGTATTTCATTTTTGCTTATTATCATTTCAGTTTCAATGAATGGTCTTTAATCCAAGACAATTAAACAACAAATCAAAATGGTATACAAAAAAGATTGTGTGTGTGTGTGTCATTTTCTATCTTAAAGCGTTCCTAAACCCTTTACTTCTCTAGAACTCACACTGTTCGGCTCAGTTTGGTTAAATATATTTTCAGAAAAATTCCCTTGGTGGTTCCAGTAATTTGCAGTTCCGGTTGTCATGACAACGTTAATCTGCCAGTTGGCAGCTCATCTTGCCAGTGATCTATGCATAATTAATCCTGCAAGATTACATTTTGTTTCTTAAAAAAGAGAAACACATCAAGACCAAAAAAAAATTCCATATTTAGAATGCAGTTGCATATTTATAATTTAAACCAAAATTCCTGTTAACTGTTTTGAACATTTCAACATACAGAATAATAAATGTGGTGTCTCCAGGGGAATATGATAGCATAATTTAGCAACTGACAATCTCCTGTGGCTGAGATTCCTAGGAGGCATACTTTAAAACTTCAAGGTTGTGCGGGATACAAGATTTAAGCAGTGGGTATAACCTGAAGTCTTGTTTTAAAAGCTTAACTGTATTCATAAAGTCTAGATTTACTTTACTATTGGTGTTGGACTAGAAAAACACATTTAAAATAATACAAACTCAGACAGGAAGGATCTCTGTTTCATTTTCTTTTAAATTATTCTGGAGACATTTCAAGATAGATAGATAGCCAGGCAGCACTCTATTTGTCCGAAGGGGGAAATTTGTCTTTATTTTTTTTTTACAGAAGCTTGTTAAATAAATTGATTTTATAACAAACAAATACACACCAGAATTACTAAAAATGAAAGAAAACTTCAGACATGGCTAACGATAAACAGAGCAGTAACCGTGTGACATTATAAAGGTGTATTGCTGTCTGAGTTTCTTGAGTGTGTGGCAGATGACCAGGGACCTTGCCCCACCGGGACGCCTGGAACAAGGAACAAGGAACCAGGAGAGGGGCAATATATTCCCCGGGACACAATAGGGCAGCTTCCCTGGATTCCATCAGGGGGCACCTGGATGGTTCCTGAACCATGGACTGCAGCACTTCCGCCACACCAGAAAGTGCTGCCAGAACAGGAATCAGATACGCCCGGAGTGCTTCTGGGTGCAAGGACAGCACTTCTGCCACACCGAGAAGTGCTGCCGGAAGATCATCAGGGAGCACTTGGAGCACATCCGGGTATACCATAAAAGGGGCCGCCTCACACCATTCGGGGAGCTGCAGTCGGGTGGAAGAGGACGGAGCTTGCAACGGGAGGAGTAGAGGCGGCAAAAGAAAAGGAAGTCTAAACGACTGTGAGCTGTATTGGGCTGAGTATTGTGTTGTGTTGTGCGCCCAGGAATAAAACGTGTGTGTTTTTCAACATCTGGAGTCCGTGTCTGTCTGTGTCGAGGCTGATCTTCCAGATTACATTTCTGCTGAATAATTTTCTGAAAGCACTCGTCATAATGGTCATCAGTTTTGTTTGAATTCTGTCCTCCACTTCTACCTCCAACGGGTCCAGGGAGTGTTCCATAACTGAGTCTGACTTCTTTCTTAGCTCGTTGATACAGTGGGGCCTATCTTGAAGTGATTTTACCAGCGTAGCACACCACAGCATGGAAGCTCACACTCGCTATCACAGAGTTGTAGTGTATGTAAAGAATATCAGCAGTACCCACATTAAAGGAGCAGTGTCTGCTCTACCCTTTCCTTTCTACTTTCACTGTGCTATTAGAACAGTTGAGCCTGTCATTGATGTTGACTCCCAAGTACTTGTAGTAGTGCACCACATCCACACCCTAAATATTGACCTGGTGTAGAGGCTCTTTGGTGTGGCAAAAGTCAGTAACCAGTTCCTTGGTTTTGTTGATGTTAAGTTGTAGACATTAACATTTGCACTGAGACACAAAGTTTTGCACCTGACTTCTAAACTCTGTCTCATCCCTCTTATCAATACACCCCATCAGTGTAAAATCATCTGGGAATTTCTGAAATGAATGACATGATCTGCTTTTATATTTATAGTCTGAGGTATATAGGGTGAAGAATAAAGGAAAAGGGACTGTTCGTCGTGGTCCACCAGTGTTCCTCATATCCACATCAGAGACAGAGTCCTTGAGCCCCACAAGCGCTGTTCCATCCATTCACCTACAAGCTCATTCACCTGCATACTCCTGAGCTTACTTGGTAATAGTAATGACCGGATGGTACTAAGGCACTGATGAAATCATAAAACACATTGCTGCAGCTTTGTCCAGATGGGAATAAGCCTTGTGGTGGAGATAGACAATTACATCTTCCACTACAATCTTTGTTTTGTCTGATAGGCAAACTGCAGTGGGTCCAAGTGGTCTTTTACAAGAAACCACAGATAGATAGTGTGAAAGGAATAAATTCAACACATTTAAAAAGGTTTCAGGCAGCCACCTGTATATTATTCCTGGCTGAAAAAAATTCTTGATAAACACAGAGATGTTCTCTATACAGAGCCCAAAACAGAAATGACGATGGTTTGTCAAGACCAAGGCAGTTTTAAGGGATAGAGCAGGAAGTGATGTAAGGGAACCGAAAGTGATGATCTTCATTAGTCAGAGTAGGTGCCGGAAGTGATGTTCTTCTGGGCGCCGGAGCCGGAAGTGACGTCATCTGTTTTAAATCAGAAAGGTTTTCCCGCAGCTGGTCTGTAGAGATAACAGGAGAAGGTTTAGTGCACCCCGCAACCCCCTGGCCTGGCGTGGAATTACCTTTGCTTGGTCCATACAATATCTTCCTAGTCACATGTGTGTGACAATAAATAGACAGATACTTTATTAATCCCCGGTAACAGCAGTGTGTCGCTGAAGCTGCTCCTCTGTCTGGAGATGATCCTGTTCAGTGGATGCAGTGGATTCTCCATGATTGACAGGAGCCTGCTCAGTGCCCGTCGCTCTGCCATGGATGTCAAACTGTCCAGTTCCGTGCCTACAATAGAGTCTGCCTTCCTCACCAGTTTGTCCAGTCGTGAGGTGTCCCTCTGCTTTATGATGCCTCCCCAGGACATCACCGCGTGGAAGAGGGCACTCGCCACATCCGTCTGGTAGAACATCTGCAGCATATTATTGCAGATGTTGAAGGACGCCAGCCTTCTACGGAAGTATAGTTGACTCTGTCTTCTCTTGCACAGAGCATCAGTATATATCTATATATATATATAGTTCAGGTTCAACCTCTTGGAGACCTTTATATTGTGTGACAGAAAAGGGCCACTGGCCTGTAGTAATTAGATGAAGAGTTTGATGACTTCTTTGTATCTGGAACAAACCAGGGTATTTTCTACAGAGCGGCGCTTTCTGGAACCTCCGTGACAGACTGAACAGGTAGTAGAGGACACCACAAAGGTGATCAGCACAGGCCTTAAGACCTTGAGGACTGACTTCATCCAGTCTTGCTACTTTTTCTGTGTGTAGTCCTGTCCATTGTCTCCTTATTTGGTCATCAGTTATGGGCAGTCCATACTGATGGTCAGAGATGGACTCATTACTGGCCATACTAGTTGAAGTGACAGGAATTGTTCATGCAGTAGGGATGATGTTGGGGGGCTGGTCTTTGGAAGAAGGGGATAGTGGAAGGATCGAACATCTATTACACTGGTCTACAAAAAATATTTTTGTTTGCTACTGGGAACTTCAGATCAGCTCTTAATTAAGTTTTTTACACAGATTTCATATATTAAGCTAGCACATCAGGTTTTTGAAATACACTTCAATGACGTTTTGACTCTTTTGATTATCAATATAATATATCAACAAGATATGTGGAGTTTGGACTCTGTCCCACCAAAATTGTTTTAATGTGTTTATTCTGAAAACAAACCAGAAGACGATACCAGAGACACATTAAAGCATATTTATGTCAATTTACCTCAATATAAAAGTGAGGTCAGTGTGCCCAAAAATGTTGGAGGCACTCGCTTTTGCGCTTGTACCGCACATCCGTCTCTCTTTCCAAGAACCAACAGTAGTCACCCATCATGCTCGGAGTGAGTTTTCCCCGATATCAGTTTTCCATCACCTTGATGAAATCTTTCCCTATACTCATTGCTGACATCGGCCAGATTTGGTGGAAAAAAGTCAAAATGTAAACAATGCATCTTCAGGGACATTCTGGCTCCCGTAAGCTGATACGCTTTCAGCAGGTTCTCCACAAGCTCAGCGTTATTCTCTGCTCTGTGACTGCCAAGAAAATTCTGGACAACCCGCATGAATGAGGGTGCTGATTCAGTGGGCTTCAGTTTCCTTTTGAACTCATCATCAAGCATCAGTTCACAGATTTCAGGAACAACAAAAACACCTTCCTTAATTTTGGCTTCACTTTTCTTGAGCCCAAACTTATTTTTTAAATCCTGAAAAGCATTGCCGTTTCTGTCCAATGCCTTGACAAAAGTTTCAAAGTAATGGTCAAATTAACAAACGAAATGTCCTGAAATACAATGTTATGTTTAACAGTGGGCAGCATGGTGGCGCAGTGGTAACGTTGCCGCCTCACAGTTAGGAGACTGGGGTTTGCTTCCCGGGTCCTCCCTGAGTGGAGTTTGCGTGTTCTCCCCGTGACTGTGTGGGTTTCCTCCCACAGTCCAAAGACATGCAGGTTAGGTGCATTGGTGATTCTAAATTTTCCCTAGTGTGTGCTTGGTGTGCGGGTGTGTGTGCCCTGCGGTGAGCTGGCGCCCTGCCCGGCGTTTGTTTCCTGCCTTGCACCCTGTGTTGGCTGGGATTGGCTTCAGCAGACCCCGTGACCCTGTAGTTAGGATATAGATAGATGGATGGATGTTTAACAGTAAAACCTGTACTACATCATGTCTGAGTTGTGTCATTATGCTTTAGAGTCATATAAGACCTGGTAATCAGTAACAAATATTTTTTCTGCTAATTAAAAATTAATAATTTTTAAATAAAATTTGTAATGACCAGGTAAACAGATCACAGCTGTTAGTAATGTGTGGCAAATTCTTTTATCTCAATGGCATCCCAAGTGGAATTACTGGTATTTATCAAAATGGTTATCCATCTTTACTGTCCAGTCACCCTAGTTGTCCAAGACCTGGAAGATCATAACTAAAAAAAAATGGGACATGCTGTTGGACGAAAACAGTTTTCAGATTTGGAGTCAGCAAGTGAAACCTGTTAAAGTAAAGTTGAAAGACTCTCAGTAGCAAAATGCTTGTTGACCAGTGTTATAATCTGTTGTATTTGTTTGCTATAATAGCCATAAAGAAAGGGCCAAAGTTCCATATTCTGTTGTTTTATTTGTTAATCTTGAAACTATAATTATATTTACTTACTGTGTGTCATGCTGAGTGAGCATGTTTTTCGTGTGTATGTGTGTATGTGTTGTTTCTGAAGGTACTCCAGCTTTTCTCCCTATCCTAAAATTGTATATTAGATTAATTGACATACGCACAATACCTTTTGTCTCTCATTCTTCCTCCACTCCTCCTCCGTAAGCTTTGTCCTTCTCCTCCCGCCTCTGGCCTTCTAAGTAGTGGCTGCTGGCTCCTTTTATAATACACCCGGAAGTGCTCCAGGTGCTTGATGATTTCCGGCAGGACTTCCGGGTGTGGCAGAAGAACTGCCCATAAGGGCTCAGCAACTTCAGCTGCATTAGTAACCGCATCTGCGGATCCCAACAGGGTTGCACCAAACTCTTACTCCCATGAAGCCCTGTGGGAGTCCAAGGCACCGCTGCAACCCAGGGGGGTTGCCATCTAGCATTCTATCATTGAATGGATATCATTCACTTTCATCCTTTTTATGTTACTACATTTTCTTGTAGAAGCTCATAGATGTCAGAATGTGTTAGTAATTTTTCACTATTGTTTTGTCATTTTCTTATAATTTTACCATTATGATGGTAATGTCATTTTTCAGCACCATTTTGTAAGATTTCTTTTTTTATCTTTGTGGCAACATTTTGTGCTTTTTTTTTTGTATGTGCCTTGGTACTTTGTGGTTCTGGTACTTATGGCTGCTGACATTTCATGTGATTGCTAAGCATGTGGTGCACATTGCAGCTGACAGGACTGTGCAAAAAATGTTCTGTTTTATTTTTCATTTACTACTGTTATATTAGCAGTGTCATTAAGTATGAATTTTGGGCATTTAACTTTTAATGGGTGCCACCATTTTGTGTGTTTTTTTTTTCATGGGAACCTTCATTTTGTGAGTATGCAATCCCCTAAACGGAGCAGCCAAAAGAAGAAGAAGGAGGGATGCCTTCATTGAATTCATGAGATTCTAATGAAGGATTTCCACACCTGAAGCTTAAATATTCTGATATTAAATTGTCATATTACCATTACTCAGATTCTGCAGTTTCAGAAGAGCTTTCTTTGAGTAGCACAGAATTACATATCATTTTAATTTTGGACATTAATACGTAATGTATTCTTTTCTAATCAAATCAAAGTAATTTTCACATCTAATTAAAAGTGAAATAAAAATTTTCACCTGTTATGTCGCACCAAACTGTTCCTTTTAGGTGTGACAGGCAGTTTGTTATAAATGTAGCACATATAAAATGTGTAAATTAGTTTGGTAGACAGAACATTTCCTGTTTGCAAAGTTTTAAAAGTTAACCTTTTAATTTCTGATGCTTAAAGGCATTCAGTTTGGATGTAGCTTAATATGGAGGTGTAATCAAGAAGACTTTAAATTCAGGTTGTATGTTTTATTGGCCATATGCTACCATTCATCATTTGTATCAGGTCGTATTTTTATTACAGGCACAATGTAAGTACCAGACATGGTTTGCATTGCAGCCATTTACTTGTACTTATATTTGGGGCTCAAATTAACATACAGTAACATACACTTTTTTTAAGATGTTGGAAGATACTTGAGCAAAAAAAAAAATCTGATGCGCAAGCAAATCCTACATGAGCATTGACCAGGCTGGGAACCAAATCGAGGACCACAGATGTGTGAGGGACTTGTATGAGCCACCCTACCACCAAAGCAGCTTACATGTGAATATGACATTGGGATTCATCTTCACACTTGTTCTGTTATTTACAGAAGTAAATGAGAAAAAACACCTTGCGTTAAAGATATAATGTGTCATGCAGAATACAGCACTAAACAGAATAAAAACCTGAAAGCATGCTTTAATTAATTAATTTAATTAATTAATTAGAGCACAGTTTTAATTAAAAGAATCTAGACAAGAACAGATGGGCGGCACGGTGGCACAGTTAGGAGACCCATCTGGGTTCGCTTCCTGGGTCCTCCCTGCGTGGAGTTTGCATGTTCTCCCCGTGTCTGCGTGGGTTTCCTCCCACAGTCCAAAGACATGCAGGTTAGGTGGATTGGAGATTCTAAATTATCCCCAGTGTGTGCTTGGTGTGTGTCTGCCCTGCGGTGGGCTGGCACCCTGCCTGGGGTTTGTTTCCTGCCTTGCGCCCTGTGCTGGCTGGGATTGGCTCCAGCAGACCCCGTGACCCTGTAGTTAGGATATAACGGGTTGGATAAGGGATGGATGGATGGACAGACAAGAACAGGCCATTCAGCACAACAGAGCTCGCCAGTCCTGTCCACTAAATGCTTCCAAAAAAAATTATAGTCGGGTTTTGAAAGTCCCTAACGTCTTACTGTCTACCACACTGCTTGGTCGCTTATTGCGAGTGTCTATCATTTTTTGTGTAAAGAAAAACTTCCTAATGTTTGTGTGAAATTCACCCTTAAGTTTCCAACTGTATCCTCGTGTTCTTGTTGAACCACTAGAACAACTGCAGTAATTCCCTTCATAATTTTAAACACGTCAGTCATGTCACCTTTTATCTTCTTTTGCTTAAACTATAAAGGCTCAGCTCTTTTAATCTTTCCTTAAAACTCAACCCCTGTAGCCCTGGAATCAGCGTAGTTGTTCTTCTCTGGACATCTTCTAGTGCTCGCAGCGTGGAGAAATTTCCGCTTCCTGCCTTCACAAATATTTACTGAGCAGAAGAAAAGCGCAGTGGGCATAGCCCCTCAGTGAAGAGAGATAATTTTTTTTTTTAAGTTCTGGTGGTGGACTTCAGCAGGAGACAGCAGCGGGACTATAAGCCCCTCATCATTAATGGGACTCCAGTGGAGAGGGTGAACAGTTTTAAATACCTGGGGGTTCACATCTCTGAAGACCTGACTTGGTCTGAACACATCCAAAGCTACCATCTCAGAAGCTTAAGGAAGTTTGGGGTTTCTTCAGGGATTCTAAAGACTTTCTACTCTGGCGCTGTGGAAAGTATCCCGACACAGAACATTACATCCTGGTTTGGAAACTGCTGTGTTCAGGACCGTAAAGCCCTACAGAGAGTGAACCATCTATGCAGGACATTTACACCAGAAGATGCAGGACCAGAGCTCTCAGGATTATCAAAGACTCATCTCATCCCAGCAATAGCCTGTTTCATCTGTTAAAATCAGGCAAAACGTTTTGTAGCATCCTCGTCAGGACAGAGAGACTCAGAAGGAGTTTCTATCCTCAAGCCATAAGACTGTTAAATCAGAAGATGCCATCTCATCCACGACCCTCCACATACTTAGACTGGACTGTAATTGTACCATGACATCTACCCATACCTTGTTTCGAGAATTGGTCTGTCCTTCAACACTCTGCACTTATGCATCTGTCTAACATTGGTTTTGCGCAATAATCACTGCACTATTGCACTTTAACACTTAATTCTACTATATTTCGCTTAAATTTACTATATTTATTTATGTCCTATTATATTGTTATCTTTAAACTAAGACTTTTGATAATCAAGCTAATATTCTTCTAACCTTTCACAGTTTTTGATAAGCGGATCAGGATGCATTTCACTGCATGTTGTCCTGTATGACTATGCATGTGACAAATAAAGAATCTTGAATCTTTGTATGTTGGACCAGGGACTATATAGTTTACAATTAGGTGAAGGGTCAGTGCATTTTACAAAGGTCCTCACCTTATTTGGTCTCCCAGAGACCATAAAGAAGCTCTCTAAAGGTAATGGCAGAAAAAAAAGTAATACGTTAGAAGGTGTAGTAACAATATACCAGTATGTCTATTTCTGATTGTGGGATGTACAATTAATGTTGTTTGACTTATAAAATGACTGTCATGCATATGGTATGTGCATTATTCATTTAAGTAGCTCCCCACACACACCACATCAAGAAATGATGCAGCTGTCTGATGTGTAATCCTGGTCAAGTTATAAATGTGTATCTGTGAAACATTTTAGATAGCAATGTAATTCATGAAAGCAAAAGTCACTATTTTCTAGCTGTTTATACAAGGGTGCAACAAAATCATTTAGAGTTAACGATGCTAAGATTTGCGTTGGGTGTGACGAGGATGGTTAGGATTAGAAATGAGGACATTAGAGGGTCAGCTCAGGTGGGATGATTGGGAGACAAAGTCAGAGAGGCGAGATTGCGTTGGTTTAGACATGTGCAGAGAAGAGATGCTGGGTATAATGGGAGAAGGATGCTAAGGACAGAGCTGCCAGGGAAGAGGAGGAGAGGAAGGCCTAAGAGAAGGTTTATGAATGTGGTGAGAGAGGACATGCAGGTGATGGTGTAACAGAACAAGATGACGAGGACAGGAAGATATGGAAGAAGATGATCAGCTGTGTCTACCCCTAATGGGAGCAGACAAAAGAAGAAGAAGGCTATCATTTTGCAACTGAAGGCACCCTAGTGTTGGAGATGTTTTTTCCATGTCAAAGTAAATTTTTTAACACTATACACTCCTCTTGCAGCGCTCCAAAAACTTCTCAAACATGTACAGCACTGAATATTTTCACATCATCTTCTAGGCAGAAGATTCTTCAAACACAAATGCAAAAAAAATCACCAATCTTACAGGACTGGGGGAATTTTTCAGTGCAGTTAGTTCAATTTGTTCCAATGCCGCTGTTGCATGAGCATCATTTTCACTCAGTTGAAGAATCAACATGTAGGGTCACCATTGCAAAACATAAGTAAAACTATTTAGTTTGACAATTCAAGGACTATAAAGAAACTGGACTTACCACTGGTCACGAGGCCTTAACCTTGAAACCACAGTGCAGAAGCAGCACATGTGAGATGCGTACAGTAGTCTTTCTCAATACTTTTCAGTCAGCCCTCATAATATTCTTATATTTATTTGTTCACTTAAAATATAAACTGAATTTCCAACTGCAATGCAAAGAGTATTAAAAACATAAGCTTTGTTAGCATAAGTTGGACACTTTTAATCATAAAGCTAACCTTTGGTAAACTCCAGACATTTAGTTATCAGCTGCTGTTTAGTCTTGGTAGAGTTCTTTATGACTCGACTTTCCCCTTGAACAGGGAAATAATGATTCACTTAAATAGGCTAAGAGTTGGTTGGAACAAAAACCTGCAGCCACAGGGGGTCCCCAGGACCGACTTTGGGTAGCACAGTCATAGAGACGTCTTGTGTAAGTTGAGGTGGTGGAGAATTCAGTGACATTCCTTTTAGAACTGATGATGGCTTGTAAGTTTTGCCACTTGCACCATTAACAAGTGACTTTATGTGTTTCCAGTTTGTCCCTGTACTCTTAAATTTAGGCTGAATTACTAATGAGCTAAATGTGTTACATCTTTTTAAGAATTTGTTGTTTGTCGGTAAACTCCGTAACTCTGTACACAGTAGAAGGTTCAATGTGAATACTTTTCCAGGATTCCTTACTAACAGCTAAGATGAGCCAATGTAAAACATCCAACTCAGATTTTGCCAAGCCAAGTCTCTGTGATGAACTATAAACTAGCAGCTACCATGCAAGACATGGAAGAGTCAGGAACCAAAAAGAAAGGAAAAAGGTAAATGATAACAAATACATATATAAAAAATACTTTTTAAAAACCACACTTATTAGTTAAAAAGTGTACTAAAAAGTGTGTACTCATACATCACTCGTAAAATAAAAGGTGGGCGCTTTTGGTAAGAGTTTAAGAAGTGTTTTTTGAATGTTGATTGATGAAAAGCACCCACGCTTTTATTTTACGAGTGATGTATGAGAAACTTATTTTTTACTTTTTAGTACACTTTTTAACTTAATATAAGCGTGGTTTTTAAAAAGCATTTTATATTTATATATTATTTTCAACTTTTTAGTCTTGGGTTTTTTTTAGTATAATTTGGCAATCAATATTTTAACACTTCCTTTAATATTTTATTCTGTTACTAGCGTCGTCTATTGGTGAAATCTTGAACTATTCTTCATATGAAAATTTCATTTCCTAATTAACATGGATTAATTGATTAGTTATTGAAAATGAATATCGACTTATGTATTGTCATCGGAAGTGAGTAAATGTGCAAAATTTCAAGTCATGTAGACAACAGGAAGTGAGATAAATATCAATTACAATATTTGTACCAGACAGTAAACAAGTGAAGTTAAAATAAGCGTGGTAAAAAATAGTTATTGAAATGTAAACATACTCAGTCCTCACTCCCGATCATTTCATTGTGTCCATGTTCCAAAGAAGTAGAATACACCACAAATAATTGTCAATATATGTATTTTTCCTGTTGTCTTAACCAAGATGTTTCTGGTTTTCCCAAGAAAGTGGATTTTCTGAGTGATTTTAGACATCTGGGAAAATCAAAATTTGAATGAGAAAACCAAAATTAGCATCAGAGTGAATTCATCTTGATCAAAAGAAGTAAACTAAAGGACAGCTTCCATGTCATATCAGATCATTTTCTAAGACGCTTAATCCAGACCAGGGTCTGAGGGGGTGGCGGATCCTGTTTAAATATTCGGCTGACCCTATTATCTAAGACGACTTGCGATATTTATGATTCAATTGATTATGTTTCTTTTTGGTTTTCCAATTGAAGCACAAGCAGGTCAAGTGACTTGCTCAGGGTCAGACAGTGTCAATAGCAGAATCTGAACCCACAACCTTAGGGGGTGTGATGTCCAAAGCCTTAACCGCTACACCGCACTGCCTGTCTCAGGTAGCATAAGACGCAAGATGGGAGCAAACCCTGGACAGGGCGCTAGTCCATCACAGCAGCTTCTAGTATAGTTTATATACAGTAACTGCTCCTGCTGCTCATACTAAGTGCAGATCTTTAACAATCAGGAGAGATCCTCATTGTGTGATGTTTGTGAGGCATTAGGTGCAAGGTACATTAGTGACTATGTGGTTTAGAACTGCAGTGTAGGCATTTTTCAAAATGGTTTGTAGGCTTGGCAGTAGGCTGATGAGAGAAGGTAATCCATATACTGATTAGAAAAAGAAGCATACAAGATGCCAGTACAGAATCAGCCTTTCATGGGGAGCCTGGCAAGTAGCAGTGCTCCTTTCTCTTCTTTGTGACAGTGAATTTTATATGGGATTCAGACCGTACAGTTGTTAAATTTGGTATGTCATGTATAATATACCTTAAGCATACAGACAGACACCAGATCTAAATTCCACTTTATTTGCCACATCAGATACTGACCTGTATTTGTGCTTTGTGCTGATTTTAGCTGTTTATAGACCACTGAAAAAGTTAAATCCAGTAAAAGTTAGATACAGAAGATAATAAAAGGTCCCTGAGGCATGGCGAGACAGCAGCTAGCAGCCATTGGACTGTCCAGCTGGGTGTTTGGCAGCGTTCATAGGCTTGTGAATCCCAGTTTCTCTTTTGCTTACTCAAGAGTTAAATATGTACATGCTTTATTGTTCACATGTTTTTCATGTCTTAGAAGCAAAAGATTTATGTTACTCAGGTTTTCTTAAAGATTTCTTAGCATATCAGCCTGTGCTGTTTGTCGTTGTTTTCTTTCTTACATACTTTATGCTTCATTATATATGTCTTGTTTTGAACATGGCTAAATATGTTTGTTATCTTGTCACTTGTGAATCCAATAATATATTTCAAATATATACACAGGGTGAACCAAAACGAAGCACCACATTTCAAATGTTTATCCTACAAAAACACTACAAGATAAAATAAATTTCATTATGACCCAAGAAAACAGATTTTTGTCACTGTGTTTTAAAAATGATGTCTTCAAGGTGGTGGCCAACATTAGCGATACACTCTTTGAGACGCTCGCATGACTCATTCAGCCATTGCAAGGGGAATAGTGGCAATTTCGTTGCAAATAGCGTCCTTGAGGGCTTCACGGTTTTGAGGTTGGTGTGTGTAGACCTTCGACTTGAGAAGAAATCGCACGGATCGAGATCAGGCGAATGTAAAGGCCACCCGACGTCACCATGTAGGCAGATCAGCTTCCCCGGAAACATCTCCCGCAAAACTTGTGTGGATCTCTGCACAGGCCTTATCAGCTGTTGCTCCATCCAGTTGACACCAGGCATCCACCACATCCATTTCTTCTAGTTGGGGCCTCAAAAAGTTCTCTGGGATTTCAATGTAACGCTCTGAAGTGACGCTGACCGTCACCTCCCCCTCCTCAAAAAAGTAAGGGCCTACAGTACCAAATTCTGCAACGACGCACCAAACTGTAACACATGTACTCACTGTGCAGGGTTCTGTGATGAAGTTCACGAGAGTTGGTTTCAGCCCAATAGCAAACGTTTTGCTTATTTACGCAACCATTCAAATGGAAATGTGCCTCGTTGCTGCACATGACGATGGCATCTCGATGAACGGTTTGCAGAGTGTTGGCACATAACTGTCTATGGCTCATCAATTTTCTCTTAGTGCATTCCTGCACAACCATCATTTTAAGTATGGATATAAATTAAGGTCCTTGTGCAAAATCCTCCTCAAAAACATGTTGGAAATGCCTAAGGCAGAAGCACGCTGAACGTCTAGGAGACTGCAAAATTGATGCCCTTACAGCTTGGATGTTTTCAGGCGTTTGTACAGTCCAAGGACAGCCTGGAGATTTTCTGTTTAATGTTTTACCCGTCTGTCTAAATTTAGCCACCAACTGAAGAATTGTTTTTTCGATTTGGGAAGTCACCGTTAGGAGGAATGCTAAAATGTGTTCGGTAGGCGCATTGCGTGGTGATGATGGATTCATTGTTTTTGAAGAACGCTTCAACAGCGAAAGCACTGTGAGCACCGGACCAAGGCATGTGGCTGACCGAAAACTACAAGGGATCGTCTATCAAAGAACCTCGCACAATGACCTTGAGAAATGTAATACTTCATTTTGGCTCACCCTTTACAATCCCAAATCAGAAAATGTTGGGACAGTATGGAAAATGTAAATAGTAAAAAAATAAAAAAGCAGTGATTCTTAAATTTACTTTGACTATTTTTATTTGCAGACAGTCTGAGCCCAAGATATTTCATGTTTTGTGGGGTCGACTTCACTTCATTTGTTAATTGACATCCATTCCTATATTTCAGGCCTGCAACACATTCCAAAAAAAGTTAGGATGGTAAAGCATTCACCACTTTGTAATGCCGCCATTCCTTCCCACAACACTTAAAAGAAGTTTTGTCACTGAGGATACCAAGCAATGAAGCGTTTCAGGTGTTATTTTGTCCCAGTCTTCCTGCAAACGAGTCTTAACTGTTTTAGGGTGGATGGTGACTTTTGTCGCAATTCAGGGGAAGAGGACGGTAATCAGCTGTAAACAGCAACAAAGCTTCGTTGAGTTCACCTCAATTCCCTGCGCATGACTGAGTAGCAAAGAGCAAAGAACCTTGAAAATGGCATCGACATCTGATGAGAGACCAAAACGAATGTACAAAGCAAAAATACTCTGTGGATGACATTTTATGTATTATCGCCGATTTGGACTCTGACTTGTTAAACTCCGATTTTGATGCAAGTGATCTGAAGATAGAGATTAGAAATGAAAGTGAGGTACTGGCTTCACCTGATCCCCAGTTGATCGCTTGTGTAGCTGATGCACCGATGGCAACGTTCACCTGGAAGGACCACCACTTATGATCACAAGAGGTACAAACCAGATTGCGCCACAGCCAGCCCACCATGCATTCCTAGCAGCCATCGAGCTGCCCCTACACTGCCACCAGAGACGCTGAACAGGCGTTGACAGCAGCCACAGCAACAGACGTTTTACGTTGATTTATGTGTGCTTTTCAGAAAACTGAGTTGCCTGTAAAGAATATTCAGCCCTCAAAGAGTTAAGGTATACAACACTATGGGTCGCCATCATCATCACATTTCTCATTTCCAAATTCTCCACAGATTTTCTACTGGGGACAAGTGAGGATTGCAGGCAGGCAGGCCAGTCCAGTACCTGCACCTTCTTCTTCCACAGCCATGCCTTTGCAGTGTGTGCAGAATGTGGTTTTGCAGTATCTTGTTGAAAAATGCCATGCTGTGTTTGCCAATAACACTCAACTGGAAGAATCCCAACCCACCTATTAGGAGTCAGTGGGTAACTGATGTTCTGCACTATTTGAAATTGAGGAAAAAAAATAATTTCTTATTTCCTCCCACAGTACAAAGACATGCCAGTTAGGCCAGTTGGCGATCCTAAATGGTCCCTAGTGTGTGCTTGATGTGTGTGTGCCCTGCGGTGGGCTGGCGCCCTGCCCGGGTTTGTTCCTGCCTTGTACCCTGTACTGGCTGGGATTGGCTCCAGCAGACCCCCGTGACCCTGTGTTAGGATATAGCAGGTTGGAAATTGACTGACTGAAATAATTTCTCACTTAGTGGATCTGTTCAAAACCTTTTTAAAATATGGCAAGATCTAATTAATACAATTTTAAAATAAACATTTATATCAGGGAAAAGAATATTCTCCTTTCTTTGTTGTTTTTAAAGACTCACTCTTGCTGTTGGCTCTCCTCTCTTTCTCTCCGGTGAGGGTTGAATTCCAGTGTATTAAGTTTGACCCGATTATATGGAATGTTATTTTCTTCAAATAAAATTATTAAAATAAAAACAAAAAAAAATGTATGGATGCCCCTGGAAAAGATGTCATCTTGAAGACAGTATACGCTGCTCTAAAATCTTAGTGTACTTTTCTGCATGAATGCTGCCATCACAGAAGTGCCAAGGGGCGCTGACACAACACAATACCCTGACAGGCTCCAGCTTTTGGACTTGTCGCTGATAACAGTCTTGGTGGTCCTTTTTGTCTTTGGTCCAGAGGATACGGCGTCCATTTCTTCAAAATGAGATCTGGAATACTGATTTGTCTGACCATAATACACGTTTGTTTCCACTGTGTGATGGTCCATCCCAGATGCCTCTTCTCGATGCTGCTTCTGGACATAGCAAACATAAGGCTTCTTTTTTGCACTGTAACATTTGATGTGGCATTTGTGAATGTAACTGCGTTTTGTAGTGTTTGCCATCGTAATCCACTTCCCATACAGTAATATCATCTGTTGATGAGTGACGGTTCTTGATGCAGTGCTGTCTGCAGGATCGAAGATCAGAGATGTTCAGCTTAGGCTTGCACCCCTGCCCTCTACACATTAAAGTTCCTCCACATTCCTTGAACCGTTTAATGATATTATTCACTGTAGAGGGGAAAAATATTCAAATCCCTTCCAAACTCTTTTTGAGGAACATTGGTTTTAAACATTTTAATAATTTTCTCATGCATTTGTTGACAAACAGGAGATCCTTTGCCCATCTTTGCTCCCCAGGCCTTTCATGGATTCTGCTTTTGTACCAAGTCATGATTACAATCACCTGTTGACATCACCTGCTTGAAATCACATTATTATATATATTTTTTTTTAACTTATATGGCCTTAATTTGCCCCCCACTCCAGTATTTTTTGGAATGTGCTGCAGTCCTGATAAGCAGGAATGGATGTATGTTAACAAATGAAATGAAGCTGAACAGACAAACATGAAATATCTTGGGTTTATATTGTCTGCAATGAGATAAGTCAAAGTAAATTTAAGAGTCACTGCATTTTTTTATTTTCATTTTTTAAACAATCCCAACTTTTCTATTTTGGGGTTTATTAGAAAAAAAATCAGACGTGTGAGCTACTGGTAACCAGTTTGACTTGAGCATTGAAGACTCCAGACAGTGCTATTACAAGCTCAATCCTGAAGCTCCAAAAAAGAGCTTTATTAGACCCTAGGAACTTTGGGATTAAGGCAGTTTAAAGTTGCCTTCAGCTAAAGGTCAGAGGAGTTGGCTGAGAGGAGAGTTTTATCCTCTATGTTGACCACGACTACATCGCAAAGGCAAGAGGCCATGGCGAAAATTTAGAGAAACAGATGTGAGAAGAGAGAAGGTGTTAGTGGTACTTTGGATACAGACATTAGAAACTGATCAAAAAGCCTGTGTTGCTTGGTCCAGCAAGGCAATTAAGAATATATTCCAATTTTATTATTTTTGTATTTCTTATTGTTTTTATGAGCTCACCCATTTTTTTAGTTTCTGAAACGGTGCTCACATGTTACATCAGGCAGTATTTTTGCAGTTGAATCAACTGAATTTTTCACTGTGTGTCATTCCTGTTTAAATATAACTTTCTTATAAATATCTGTGTGTGGCACATCAATGACAATTTAAATTTAGACACAATTTTTAATTGCGTGTGTATATTTCTAATCTGTTAATAGCATAAAGCTACACAACATCTGGAAATGAATGCAATGTGCAATATGCAAAAATGAATGCAGTGAATATGCAAACAGTGGATAAGCACAGCAGAAACTCTAATTTGGACAACCTGCATAAACCGTACAGATTGCATATATACTAGGGAGTTCTCCCCATGCTCGCTTCGCTCGCCAACCCCCCGGTCTGCACTATGCACCAGCCACTTTGCGTCTCTGCCGCTCGCATTGTAAAGAGGGGTCCTGAACACACCCCAAGGAGGCACAGCTGCTCCTCCAAAACCCCCTCTTAAACGGTGATGCAATGGGAAACAAATACAGTTATTTTTTACCTCCTCTTTGCTCGATCAGCTGCTGGCTTGCTGCTGTTGCCGTGCCGCATGATCTGCATCTTGCATGGCGCTTCAAACATTTAAAAGCCTGTACAGCAGCTGTTCTACTCTTTGTCTTTTATTTACGGCCCTGGGCGTGGTTAAATCTTTTGGCACAAAGTCTCGTCTCGCAGGATGTGAGTTTTTGATATTTTTTAGTTTATAATTTAAAAACTGAACAAAAATCTGAAAATCTAACAACATCACATTAAAGTTTGATAATTTCTGAAACGAATAATGCCAAACATATATATATATGTAGGTTTTAAAATAAGGCCGATTTAAAGCGTGACAAAAAACGTGACATAAAATCGTTGTACTTTTAGGGTTAGGATTTTATATATATAAAGAGTAGATATCCTAAAAAAGACATAACTCAAAAGCTGAGTGTATTTCTGATATCAGCATGAAAAATGACCTTTAAAATGCCCCAAAATTGTTCTTTGTTGAGCAGCTTTATTGTATGTATTGTGGACTAAGCGCCAGACACAGACAGGAAGACATGGTAAATTCACCACCACACGTTTATTTACAACTATATACACAAATATTAAGTGCCACACAAAAACCCCCAAGACTTCCCCAAAGTCCAGGCCTCACACACTCTGCCTTTCTTCAGGCCGCCTCCACTCTCTTCTTCACGCTCTCGTCCTCTCCTCACCCGACTCCAGCCCTGAATGAAGGGAGGCGGGCCCTTTTATAATCACCCGGATGTGCTCCAGGTGTTTCCCGCCAATCGAAGCGCCGGCTGCATCCTCGGAAGCACTCTCGGTGTCCCTGCTCTTCTTCCCCCCCTGCCAGGAAGTGCTGAGGTCCAGGGTCTCCAAGGCACTAGAGCGCCCTCTTGCGGTGACCACGGGCCCCTACAGGCTTGAGTTTCAAAGCTCTGTACCCGTGGTCCCCATAGGAACCAGGGTGGTTGGCCCCACGTGGTCTGAGGTGGGTATACACCCTCTTCCGGTCCTCCAAGGCATCCCCCCCCCCGGCATCTGCCACAGTATGTAATGATGTAATTTATAACTGTGTAATTTTATATTATCTATGGAAGCAACCAGAACCAGACTTTCAGGTTTAAAAAGTAAAACATGATTTTCATTTCAAAATGCTGCCATTGTTCTAACCTAAGATGAAATAAATGTTTATTACAGTCTTTAGCAATCAATGAGACTAAACTTGGTGGACACATCATTTGAGGGGATAGACTGCAATAGCTGATAAATTAAAAATATATATTTAATATTATATAATCTCTAACTGTACTGCTACACATTTAAACATTTTTTTTTTCTTTTCAAATGGTCTGACTAATGAAGCTCATAAATAGCTCCAAGAGTACTGTTTCTTAGTAAAATTACAAGTCTTGTTGGAGGTCTATGCATTTTCATTGAAGTTTTTCCTTTATTCAGTTGAAATTATGTGTATTAAGCAGCAGATGACACCAGCCCAATTATTGTATTGAAAAATCAGACGCATTATCAGATCTTGAATGGGAAAAAAAATTGTTCATGTGTGAGGATGATCAGCCCACATCCCGCTCTGCTTTCAAAAAAATTACAGTCTGGAGAAAGAGCTTAACTCTCCATGCAAAATTGTATTCCTTTAAAATGGCCTGTCTTCATGTCTGAGATGTGTAAATGAACACGTTGTTTGCGTCTACCTGTTGTGATGGACGGCCGGCAGCTCACCTGGGCCGGGACGCCCCTGGAATGGAAGGATGGGGGAAGGCAGCTACTTGCCGACACTGCTTCCCCCATAACGCTAGGTGGCAGCTCCCCTGAAGTGCAGTGGTACCCCAGATTCCTGCAGGGCGGTATGGGACATAGATTTCGGACACACAGCCCTGCTGGGTGCCGTGGGTGCTGCCAGGAGGAGCTGTCAAAGGACCTGGGGACGTATTCTTTCCTTATAGCCCGGAGATACGTGGTACGATGCCCGGGCTGAAGAAACTCCCTGCTCTTTATTAGACCTGGAAGTGCCAGCCAGTCACATGGTTGGAAGGACAGAAGCACTTCTGGGTCAAAGACTATTTAAACGACTGATGGGGAGAGTATTGTGTTTATTTGTATTATTATTATTGCCTTTGTATGGTGGTGGAGGTGCTTCAAGGCATCACTATTGAAGGAGAAGGAATAAAATATCCTTTTGGCGCTTTTACCTGGCGTCTTGGACATTTTTCTAGTGGGTTGAGGAGTGGCAGCGCCCTCTAGTGTCACACTGAACAAGAGATCCATGAACAATACAACACAGTTGCTTGATAACTTTTGATAAAAATTGTCCTCAGGTCTTACACAAGTCCTTTTTTCAAACATCATTTGCATATTCAATGATAGAGCTCTAGTATATCCATCCATCCACCTAACTACAGGGTCACGGGGGTCTGCTGGAGCCAATCCCAGCCAACACAGGGCGCAAGGCAGGAAACAAACCCTGGGCAGGGCGCCAGCCCACTGCAGGCTCTAGTATATATGAAGTACTTATTTCATTACTTTACCATACAACTTGAAAGCCTCACGCTATATATTGTACGTTTTCTTTTATTTATGAACCGTTTTGTCCAAAGTGACATGTTTTTATCCTTCGAGTTAGACCCCACTAGATTATGTCATTTGCAGTATTTTGCTTTACAGTACATTGGATTAGCTGCCAGGAAACACTGCCTGAAATCTTATCAAATGCTACGTATGTTCTGAGGCTTTCACAATTCTCTCCTTCATACAGTACTCTATTTATCTTCTGACAGGCTCTGTGTCCTAGTGACGAGGGTGTTGGACTTTAAACCTCAAAGATGTCAGTTCACTCTTCACCCCTGACTCACTGTATGATCAAGCAATTCTGTTTACTGTGAAAAGGGGCAACATAAAAAAAAAAAAACACTAATTTATTTTTGATTATTATTTGTGGCACAGCCAGATTTAGTAGAATAAACAGTAATCTTTCAAAAAAAAAAAAAAGCAAATACAAGATTCTGAATTATCGGCTATATTTCAGCCACAAATGCAGTTTTCAGTACAAATACATTTTACTTGCTTCTATTTTAAAAAGGAGATGTGACTGTTTTAAGGATAAAGAAGATATCGTGTTTGTTTACACTTATAGCTGGTGTTCTAAATTGGGGATATTACTCATGGAACCAAGCAAGCCGTCCTTTCATTGAGATTCTTGCGTAATTATACAGTTTGTTTCCAGTTTCTATACTTGTCCATGGACTCAGAATTAGCTTTCACTCTTTTATTAAAGATGTCACATCATTTATGAATATTTAGAATGTAGAATTATGTTTATTATTTAAAAAAAAAAAATTGAAAATACCCAGCATTTCGGTTTAAGCAGCTGCTATGTTAATAAACAGACGGATGTTAATGAGATTGCATTCTGCTTTTGAGAATGCAATACAGTGTAGTCATGTTTTTATTTAAATCACATTTTCATGGTATTCTCAAAATGTTCATTTTAACAGTAGTACACACTTAATAAATATTTTCTTTGGTTAAAATCAAAATAGCTTATCCATAATTCAAAGATTAATATGAAACAGAAGATTTTGTTTGTCATTTGAGAAATGTAGATATAGTAAGATGAAAACTAGAAATGTGAGTGAAGTGCAGAAACCTCAAATGCACATGAACCTCCTAATACTTTTAAAAGAAAAATTTCAGCATAAATTTGAAAGTGGTGTCTCTGTAAAAGGTGAATGTGTAATGGCCGACTCACTCTCCCAAACCAGCAGCTACGCCACCAAGACCTGTGGCCTGTCAAGATGAGGACGTTAGACCCAACAAGCCGTACTTCTTCCAAATAAGCTTCCCCCAATCCACGATCAAAAATAAGCCAGAAAACAAACAGTATGTAAAATAATAAAGTGAGTATATATTGATAAAGAAAGAAATGAAAAAACTCCAAATAAACAATCTTTATATATAATACGCTAACATGGCTGTTCATTTGGTTGCCTAAGATTTTAATTCACCTGTAGCTCGCAAACCGTTTGATTTATTGACCTGAAATTTGGTACACATATACCATGTGACGTCTACTATTCGCTTTTGATGTGATAATTGACCTCTAAGGTTATTCCTCTTTTTATTTTTATTTTATTTTATTTTATTGTAGAATCAACTCTCGACAGCGGCCAGCAGGGCAGCCATGTCGTGTATGTGTACAGGCGCTATTCTCATTTTAATTAAAGAGAAAGGATTACTTTATTGGCACTATAAAGACGATGCCATTCTTCTGTTAATTCTCATAACAGACTTTTCCCACTATTGAATGGCAGAAGCTGTAGCCTGTACTAATAACTAACGCTGGACATATTCACACTTGGAGTAATTTAAGGCCAATTGTCAAGAGTCCTTGCCAGCCCACCACAATATTATTCTTTTTCTTGTACGTAATTTCTACTGTCTTGTTAATGTGTTTATTGAATTGTAAAGTGTCCTTGAGTGGATGAAAGGCGCTACATAAATAAAACTTACTTTTATTATTATAACACCGAGATAAGGTAGCAAGGGCTTAATTTTACCTTGTATCTAATGCAGCTGTAACTTTGTAATAAAATACTTGGGTCTGGAAAATAGAAAGTTTGGAGGATGAATTCATTTCTAAATATTTCAATTTCACCCTGCGGTGGGCTGGTGCCTTGCCCGGGGTTTGTTTCCTGCCTTGTGCCCTGGGTTGGCTGGGATTGGCTCCAGCAGACCTCCTTGACCCTGTAGTTAGGATATAGCGAGTTGGATAATGGATAGATGGATGGATGGATATTTCAATTTCCTGAAGCCTCATCCATGGTTGGTTCCTACCTTGAGCCCAAAATTGTTTTAATAGGCTTCTTCCCCCATGACCTTAGTCTAAATTAAGTTGGTTAGAAAATGGATAGGTAATATATTTTGATATTTATTACTTAGTTCCAAAATGTCATTGTGTATTTTATGTACAGACAATGTCAGGGTGAACGTCTGTGTTGTTTAGTTTTATGCAATTAGCTGATTGTTACTGAGAACCACTGAAGCTGGCGTAGTGAGTTACTGTACGTGAGGTTCACAGTGTATATCACAGCGCTTGATTACTTTTTTATGATCTCTTATTATATCCTAACAGATGTCAAGCCTTTCTTGCCAGAATTGTGATTACATGATTATTAGAATCTTTGTCTTTGGATTGAGTGAAAGAAAATCTGTGCAGACTTGTGAGCTCAATCAGTCTGACATGTGTATTCATACCAAACGTTTAACTTGTAATAGCGGTTGTCTCTTCATGCTGAGCTGCAAGTGGGTGATTACTTATCCATCATTATTCTCATTCTGACATTCACAATAATTATTACATAGACAACAACTGTGCAGCCTGCTGATTGTATGTGACAGATTTGAAAATTAGCAGATTTTGTTTTTCTTTTCCTAGAAAGATTTGTTACAGAGCTTGGAATAAAACAATATAATGACAAGTATTCAGTTGGGTTAGGACATATTAAAAGTTACACATACACATTTACATTTTTGTATATTAAAAGCTAATTTATACTTATGCATTTTTAAAGCTACATATAGACCTTTATATGTTTTTTCCATTTTGATTTTCCATTTCGCAGTCTTGGTGCTTTTAGACTTGAGGCTGGAATTGCTGCCAAAGGTGCATCAACAAAGTATTGAGCAAAGGCTGTGAATACTTATGTACATGTGCTTTCTCAATTTTTTTATTTTTAATAAATTTGCAAAAATCTCAAGTAAACGTTTTTCACGTTGTCATTATGGGGTGTTGTGTGTAGAATTCTGAGGAAAAACATGAATTTAATCCATTTTGGAATAAGGCTGTAACATAACAGAATGTGGAAAAAGTGATGTGCTGTGAATACTTTGTGGGTGCACTGTAGTGTCCAATATTGGCAATGACACATACTGTACACTCAAAGGTACACCAAGTGCCACGGCAGTATGTCGAGCTAAGATTTAAAATGAGAGACACTTAATAACTGCAAATAATACAACTGCTACAGTTACTGAAAAGCATATAAAGAATAGTCCTGGCACCAGCTTGCTATATAAAAATTAATCTTAAGTTTTGATTTAAGTACTTTTAAATGATTTCATCACTTCATTAAACATTCAACCTTTATTTTATATAATAGATTATAATAGATATAGTGAATACCATCTCATTTGCTTACACTTGTATTTTTTTCCATGCTGTCATTAAAGCACTGATAAATTACAAAAATTACGTTGTCAAACAATAAAATTAAGGGTGGTGGCCTGTCAGATTGCAGAATCCCTCTAACTTAAAGAAGTCAAAATGAAGTTGCAGCCTATACATTAAAGCTCTGCTTTAAAAGAGAAAATATGTTAGTAAAAGGAACCTTAATACTTAAAGCTGTATAAAGGCATGGCTGAGTAGGTGTAATATAAAAAGCTGTGTGGAATAAGTGCTCTGTTGGTGCCGACCCGACACAGACTAACAACGGAGAGAAAGAGAGAGAGAGAGAGAGAGAGGTTAGGAGCGGACGCTGATTCAGCGCATTGCCGCACCCACCACATGACAATCCAACTCAGGATCCCAGATTAGGACCCAAGTGCAGCCATGCAATGGGTGACACCTCAGCACCGCACTCAGTTCAGATTGAGTGGAACAGTGTGAGGTTTTTTATGGTGACTGGAGTGCCAATTCTGCCAACAACCCCCAAGTTTTTCCCTGTAGGTTGGGCACAGGTAAAAATGAACAACATTTATTTTTGTATTCTTCAGCCATGGGGCATGTCTTCCCCGTGTCCCACAGGCCCTACACAGTCCCCAAAACACACAGAAAAGAAAACACCCAAAAATCACACTCTTCTTCCTCCACTCCTACCAGGCAGCTTTGTCCTCCTCCTCCTCCTCCTGACTCTGGTGCCTCGAGTAGTGGCTGCAGGCTCTTCTTATAGCCCACCCGGAAGTGCCTCAGGTGATAATTAACCTAATTCAGGCTGCACTTTCGGGTGTGGCTGCATTAAGCCATGCAACTCCTTCTGGTGATGTCCACGGAGCGCGACAGGGCTGAGCCCTGAAGTCCCACGCCTATGGCCCAGATGTAACCCAGGAGGGCTGCCGCCACGCATTCTGGGGGACGTAGTGTGCATCCCATGGCTGCTCCCCCGGACCCAGTGTCAAAGGGGCGTTCGCCACAGCTGTTAAATAAAGAAAGTTTTAAAAAACAGTCTTATTAGCAATGAAAGTTGGAGGAATGGTAGACACAGAGGAGGCAAAAAAACTATTTAAAAGACAGAAAAAGATAGATAGATAGATACTTTATTAATCCCAAGGGGAAATTCACATACTCCAGCAGCAGCATACTGATAAGAAACAATATTAACTCTTTGAGGGCAGAATATTTTTTCCAAAAAAATGATGGTTTCACACAGAAATCAACAGAAAACTTCTGTTGCTGCATGCTGTGGCTGCCAGTTTGCCAAGAATGAGTGGCAAGCTTGCTGCCAGGCTTTCTTCATATGGCTGGGACAGCGGCAGTGGCGGTCACGGTCACAGTGCATTACAATCAGGTATCTACCTCTTATCATTGTTAAGTGGCAATCCTCTCTGGTAAACACTGTCAGTACCATGACTAGTTGGGGACCGATCAGCTGAAGCTGGAACCTCACATTCATTTCGATCACTTGTATCAAAATCTGAGTCCAACAAGTCATAGTCCAGTTCAGAGACAATAGGCAAGACATCGTCCAGTATTTTGCTTTTCGCGTTCGCTTTGATCTCTCGCCAGATGTCAGTGTCATTTTTTCCATTGTGTGTGCCTTGCTTCTCACGTGAGTGCAGGGAATCTTGGTCAAACCAATGAATCTAACTTTCCTTCTAGCAATGACAGTCCAACGTAATGGTTGGTTTTGTCACAGTTAATGGTTGATTACCATCGTCAACTCTTCCTTTTGACAAAAGTTGACATCAGTCCTGAAAGAGTTAAATTAAAGAGTGATTAAAAATGCAGGTATAACAGACAATACCTTTGTATAACGTTAACGTTTACCCCTGCCAGGTGGAATTGAAGAGTTGCATTGTGTGGGGTTTCCTCAGTCTGTCAGTGGAGCAAGACGGTGACAGCAGTCTGTCGCTGAAGCTGCTCCTCTGTCTGGAGATGATCCTGTTCAGTGGATGCGGTGGATTCTCCATGATTGACAGGAGTCTACTCAGCGCCCGTCGCTCTGCCACGGATATCAAACTGTCCAGCTCCGTGCTTACAATAGAGCCTGCCTTCCTCACCAGTTTGTCCAGACGTGAGGAGTCCCTCTTCTTTATGCTGCCTTCCCCAGCACACCACCGTCTAGAAGAGGGCGCTCGCCACAACCGTCTGATAGAACATCTGCAGCCTCTTATTACAGATGTTGAAAGACGCCAGCCAACTAAGGAAATATAGTCGACTCTGTCCTCTCTTGCATAGAGCATCAGTATTGGCAGTCCAGTCCAATTTATCATCCAGCTGCACTCCCAGGTATTTATTGGTCTGTACCCTCTGCACAGTCACCTCTGATGATCACGGGGTCCATGAGGGGCCTGGGCCTCCTAAAATCCACCACCAGCTCCTTGGTTTTGCTGGTGTTCAGTTGTAAGTGGTTTGAGTCACACCATTTAACAAAGTCCTTGATCAAGTTCCTATACTCCTCCTCCTGCCCACTCCTGATGCAGCCCACGATAGCAGTGTCGTCAGCGAACATTGGCACGTGGCAGGACTCCGAGTCGTATTGGAAGTCTGATGTATGTTGGCTGAACAGGACCGGAGAAAGTAAAGTCCCCTGCGGTGCTCCTGTGTTGCTCACCACAATGTGAGACCTGCAGTTCCCAAGACGCACATACTGAGGTCTGTCTGTAAGATGGTCCACGATCCATGGCACCAGGTATGAGTCTACTCCTAACTCAGTCAGCTTGTCTCTAAGGAGCAGAGGTTGGATGGTGTTGAAGGCGCTAGAGAAGTCCAGAAACATAATTCTTACAGCACCACTGCCTCTGTCCAAGTGTAATAGGGATCGGTGTAGCATATAGATGATGGCATCCTCCGCTCCCACCTTCTCCTGGTATGAGAACTGCAGAGGGTCGAGGGCGTGGCAGACCTGAGGCCTCAGGTGGTGAAGCAGTAGCTACTCCATGGTCTTCATCACATGTGACGTCAGAGCGACAGGCTGGAAGTCGTTCAGCTCACTAGGATGTGATACCTAAGACTTGAACAAGCTTCAGAACTTGGCGAACACTTGGAAAATGAAGTTTAATGTATAAAAGTGTAAAGCACTACTGGTACACACAAGGTGGGAGACACATCAATGCAGATATTTATTAAGTGAAATACTCACCGACTTACAGAGATATCAGGTGACATATACCACATGTCACCCGTGGCATATTTTCTCAACCACTAGCTGTAGAAACCCAACTGTTGAGAATTAAAAGCCTCTTAATAAGATGCTCTTTTATAATGCACTTGCTGGGTTCGATATGTTTAAATTGCTTTTCACTTAACATATCATTAGACTTTGTACAACATTTTCAAAATCGCGGCCACTGCACTGATTTGTAGGTCACTGCCACTGTCATCGCTTCTTTGCAGAACCTAAAGTACCTCTGCTCCTCCGCTTGGTACTGTTGTCCACTCCTTCTTCCCTGATGAATTCAAGCCACTGTTTACTGGAAGAAGATCATTATTAAGCAAAAAACACCTAAACAATTTTCCACCAGGACAATGCTGACTAATTGGGCATTACTTATATTGGCACATAGACTATTCACATGTCTGAGGGACCTCAATTCTCTGCCTAGTGTGGTATATTTTATTGACTTTTGTATGTTTTATCTTATATTATTTTCTGTAATAATTTCATTATGCAATCACTGTCATTGTGCAATATGTAAAATATATACAATCCAAGAGAAAGCAAATCTTAGATGATGTGCAAATCTGATTGTTACCTCTGAAAATGATTTAGGGGTTTATGTTGGTGCAACATTTTCATCATCTAAGCAATGCTTGGATGATATTAAAGAGCCAAATAAAATGCTAGGTTATATTGTAAAAACTGCTCAATATAAATCAAGGGACTCTTTGTTCAAACTATGTAATGGATTACTGAGACCACATCTGGAGTAATGTATGCAGTTCTGGTCAGCATGCCACATGAACGATATGTGCAGAGAAGAGCTACCAAGTGCATCATGAGGCTTAAGGAGATGTCCTACTCTTTCAACGTTGGAGAATTAAACCTGTTTAGTCTCAGGCAGCGGAGACTGTGTAAGAACATAATACAGGTCTTAAAATTCACAAAGGCTTTGATAAAATAGATCAGCTAAACGGTGAATGATGCACTTGAGGACACCAGTGGAAATTAAGGGGAAGTGCATTTTGTACCGAAGCCAGGAAGCAACTGTTTACAAAAAGAGCTGTGGGAATCTGGAAAAAACTGCTGAGACATGGAGTTAAAGCAGAAACCTTGACAACCTGGATGTATCTGGATGAGAAACTGGGGCATCTTAGGTGTTAGGTAAACAAACACGTGACATGTGGCCTGAATTGTCTCCTTTCATTTGTCAAATGTTCATTGCTGGTTGTGACACTTATTTCCACTTATAAAACAGTAGCTGTGTAAGCCTGTGCTGTAAAATGCCCGGGCTCCTAGAAACCATGGATTCTGGCACTTCAATCAATCAATCGCATCGGTTGTGCATTAGCTGCTAAGTGAGGTTCTCATTCCTCAGTGGATTTGTTTTGCCAGCGTGCTTGCCTCCATTCTCTATCAGCAGCTAAGTGAGTTTCTCTCTCCTCGAAGGTTTTGTTTTGCCGAAATGCTCGCCTCTTTTGTCTATCAGCAGCTAAGCGTGTTTCTCTCTCCTCTCAGCGGTTTTGTTTTACTGATGTGCTCATCTTGCTTGTGTATTAGCGGCTAAGCGAGTTTCTCTTTTCTTGGCGGTTTCACTTTGGCAACAGAGTCGATTTCCATGAGCTTCATGCTGTAGCTTGCACTTCTGGGCCGGACAGACAGACAGACGCACTTCCACTCAGACATTTATATATAAGATTGATTGCATACTCAAAGCTGGCTGGAGAAAAGTAAGAAATGTACGAGGACTTTTTGAAAAACACTCTTTCTTCTATTCTCGAATTTCTAATGCAAAGAGAGCTAGCCTAGTTTGGGTTGATGAGTTATGAACAATCCTGCTTTAAGCTCAGCCTTCCAGAAGTGACTTTCTGCCTTCATTATTGCATTCTGAGAGTCTGTTCCATGTATTAAATGTCTTTTACCAGTGATGTTTACATGCTTTAAATGTGCTGTATTAAATTTTATAAAACAGAACATCATTCTCAGTAGTAGCTAGAAGACTAGAGACAAGGAACACACTCTTTATTACTGGGGTGAGCAAAATATATTATCTCTCTGTAAGTCGTCTTTGTTTAGTAGAATCTGGTGTAAGGGTCTTAGTCCTAGTCCCCTTCTGAAGGCAACAAACCTTTTTGGTGTTGCAACCCACTTTTTCCCAGTTAGGTGTTTTTCCTACCCACTGGTGCAGTGGGTGTTTGGGTCCCCTTTGGTGATTCAAGCACGGTCGTCACAGCTGGTCCCCCTTTATGAGTACAATTATCAGAGCAGGGGAAGTGCGGGCCCCCTTGGTGAACCCAGCTAATTTTTTTCATTTTTCTGTGCAAAGCTTTAAACATTGATATTCCTGATATACTGATGCTCTATGTAAGAAAGGTCAGAGCAGACTATACTTTCTGAGAAGGTTGGCATCCTTCAACATCTGCAGTAAGATGCTGCAGATGTTCTACCAGACAGTTGTGGCGAGTGCCCTCTTCTACGTGGTGGTGTGCTGTGGTGGCAGCATAAAGATGAAAGACGCCTCACGCCTGGACAAACTTGTTAAGAAGGCAGGCTCTATTGTAGGATTAAAGTTGGACAGTTTAACATCTGTGGCAGAGCAACGGGCATTAAGCAAACTCCTGTCAATCATGAAGAATCCACTGCATCAACTTAACAGTGTCATCTCCAGACAGAGGAGCAGCTTCAGTGACAGACTTTTGTCACCGTCCTGCTCCACTGACAGACTGAGGAGATCGTTCCTCCCACACACTATGCGACTCTTCAATTCCACCCGGGGGAGTAAATGCGAACATTAATTTTATTTTAATTTTTTTCATTTTTATTACTACTGTATTTAATTTAATATTGTTTCTTTGTATCAGTATACTGCTGCTGGATTATGTGAATTTCCCCTTGGGATTAATAAAGTATCTATCTATCTATCTATCTATCTATCTATCTATCTATCTATCTATCTATCTATCTATCTATCTATCTATCTATATTCCTTGTAATGTTGTTCTAGTAATACGTGAATGGAGCAAACAATACAAAAACACAGTAAAAAACATCAGAATAGCTGTCAAATGTTTAATAAAAAACACATTGACTACCCATGTGCACAGCCTTTTGACTCTGGGATGTGTGTTTATTGCAAGCTACATTAAATTGGACTTCCGAGACCCTGATATTAATCATATTGTCATACCCAGTTCCACAGTCTGTTGTTTCTCCACTTTTCATTTAAAATCTTATTCTTGGATGGCTGCTGTTTACTGTTCTTGAGCCAATGCATTAAGCTAATTCAGAGTCTGGCAGTTCTTCTATACTTTTCCGTTAAACAACTTTATCAGCATTGTCTGGCCTGTCGTTCTAATTTATCCTGAAATGAGAAATACATCAGCTTTTCTCTGTCTCCTTGTTCCTAGTGGATTACTGCCATTTTTGTTTTTTTTTTAGTGGAAATGTGATGTTTTCTGAGACTCAGTGTCTTACTTGTATGTGTGTTGTTTTATATGTGAGATTATCTTAAAAGAAATTGTACATCTGATTGTGTGTTGCCGCTTAGTAAATGATTAGACCCACTAGCCATTTAGGATTGTTTCTGGTTATTATGTTTATTAAACCGTACCAAACTCTGTAGATTTATTGTGGTTTATGTTGCCTAACACATGGATGTCCTGTTTGATAAGTAACATTGCTTTTTAAAGCTGTTTTTGGGTGCTCTGTATGATGTGACATTTCATGTTTTAACACTCAATTATATACAGGAGCATCTCAGTAAATTAGAATATCATTGAAAAGTTAATTTCTTTCAGTAATTTAATTCAAAAAGTGAAACTCATATATTATAGAGATTCATTACACACAGAGTGACATATTTCAATTGTTTATTTCTTTTCATTTTGCTGATTATGGCCTACAGGTAATGCAAACTCAAAATTCAGTATCTCAGAAAATTCGAATTTTATATAAGATCAATAAAAATAAAAGATTTTTAATACAGAAATGTTGGCCTACTGAAAAGTATGTCCATGTATGTACGCACTCAATACTTGGTTGGGGCTCCTTTTGCATGAATTACTGGCATGGAGGTGATGAGCCTGTGGCACTGCTGAGGTGTTATGGAAGCCCAGGATGCTTTGATCGCGGCCTTCAACTCGTGTGCATTGTTGGCTGCGGTGTCTCTCATCTTCCTCTTGACTGATTCTCTATGGGGTTTATGGATCAGGCGAGTTTGCTGGCCAGTCAAGCCCAGTGATACCACGGTCATTAAACCAGGCATTGGTACTTTTGGGAGTGTGGGCAGGTGCCAAGTCCTTCTGGAAAATGAAATCAGCATCTTCATAAAGCTTGTCAGCAGAGGGAAGCATGAAGTGCTCTAAAATGTCCTGGTAGACATCTGGCTGTGCTGACTTTGGACTTGATAAAACACAGCGGAATACCAGAATACCAGCAGATGACATGGCTCCCCAAATTATCACTGACTGTGGAAACTTCACACTGGACCCTCAAGCAACTTGGATTCTGTATCTCTCCACTCTTCCACCAGACTCTGGGATCTTGACTTCCAAATGAAATGCAAAATTGACTTTCATCTGAAAACAGGACTTTGGACCACTGAGCAACAGACCAGTCCATTTTCTCCTTAGCCCAGGTAAGACGCTTCTGATGTCGCCTCTGGTTCAGGAGTGTCTTGACATGAGGAAAGCTCTGACAGTTGTAGCCCACGTCCCGGATACTCACGTCTGTGTGTGGTGGCTCTTCAAGCACTGACTCCAACCGCAGTCTGTGGTTATCCATGTTGCTTGTGCAACTTTTTCTGCCCCATTTTTTCCTTCACTCAACTTTCCATTAATCTGCTTGGATACAGCACTCTGTGAACAGCCAGCTTCTTTAGCAATGATCTTTTGTGGCTTCTCCTCCTTGTGGAGAGTCTCAATGACTGTCTTCTGGACAAACATCAAGTCAGCAGTCTGATTGTGTGGCCTACTGAACCAGACCATTTAAAGGCTCAGGACAGCTTTGCTGGTGTTTTGGGTTAATTAGCTGAGTGGAGTGGGACACCTCAAGTCTACAATATGGAATTTTGTCACAATATTCACATTTTCTAAGATACTGCATTTTGGGTTTTCATTAGATATAACCCATAATCAACAAAATGAAAAGAAATAAACTCTTGAAATATATCACTCTATGTGTAATGAATCTATATAATATATGCATTTCACTTTTTGAATTGAATTACTGAAATAAATTAACTTTTCGATGATATCCTAATTTATTGAGATGCACCTGTAAGTCTGTCTTTAAAGTGTTCACTGCTGAAGAGTATTTAAAGTGTCAGGATGTTTACACTGTGCTAGATCTCAACCAATATGAAATGTTTTTGATAGAAAATAGATGGTATGTTTAACATTCTCTAAGATTTAAAAAAAAAAAAGAGTGTGCAGAGCAGTCAGGCGCTTTATTCACTCAGCTAATGAAATGTACAGTTCTTTATTTCCATGGCGATCTTAAAATGAATCCATGGCAACCAAGTTGAACTCTGTAGGCCTCATTTGCCTCTCCAGAGAACTCACGGCAGATTCAACAGATATTATTTTAAAAATAAACTGAAAAATAACATGTTTTCCATTTTTTAAATGGACTTAGTATTATTATTGTTTTACTATTGATTTATTAAATCACTTAACCTAAGATGGCAGAACATTTCTTATCCTTATCCTTAACTCCAGTCCCGGAGGGCTGCAGTGGCTGCAGACTTTCAGTCTAACTCTTTTCTTAATTAGTGACCAGTTTTTGCTGCTAATTAACTATTTCCCGTTATTTTATTTGACTTTTTTTGAGACTCTGACCGCTGAATTGATTCTTTTTTCCTTAAACGGCACCTAAACATAAATTTGATGTGAAGTGAGCCAACAGATAACCAACTAAGTTGGGGCCTCAAATTGCAACCAACTTTACTTCATTCAGTTTCTTAATTTGAAGGCAATTCTCATTGCTAATTAAACCTGTTATTTAATTCCATGGCACACATTCTGCCATGGCAGACATTTCCAAAACTGTCCATTTTCTTTTTTAGGAGCGCCATCAAAATGTTTTGGTGACCTGAGCAGATCAACATTACTGAGGCCTTCACCTTTCTTTATATCCAGTTATCGTGTGATGGACGCAGGTGGTTGTTTATGTGTTGGTACATTTTGTGTCTTAATATTTTTTGGTAGCTAATTCATGGAAAAAAGAAATAATTAAGGGGGCAGAGTCTTAAGTTGTGCATCAATTAAAATTAAGGTAAAGAGTTAATTAGTAGCAGAATCTGGTCACTAATTAAGAAAAGGGTTAGAATGAAAACCTGCAGCCACAGTAGCTCTCCAGGACTGGATTTAGAGACGTCCAACTCCAATTTTGCAGGGCTGCAGTGGCTGTAGGCTTTCATTCTAACCGTTTTCATAATTAGTGACCAGATTCTGCTGCTTATTAACTTCTTTTGCCTTATTTGTAACTGACTTGCTGTTTACAATTCAGGCCCCTTAATTGTTTCTTTTTTCCATAATTAGCAGTCAAACAACAATGAGGCCAAAGTGAGCCAACACATGTCCAGCTAACCCGTGTCCATTGTACAATATCTGAAACTAATAAAAGATGAAGGTCTCAGTAATGTTGATCTGCTCAGGTCCACAAAACATTTTGACAACGATCCTAAAAAAGAAAATAAACCGTTTTGGAAATGTCTGCTGTGGCAGAAGGAGAGCTCTTGCAGGCCATGGATGTAAATAACGAGTTTGATGAACGACAAGAAGCATGTAATTAAGAAACTGGTTAGGGTTAGCTGGTCACCTGTTGGCTCACTTCACATCTCATTTTTGTTTGACTGCCATTTAAGAATAAAAATAAAATCAATTCAGATGACTGAGTCTTTAAAAACACTGAAATTAACATGAAAGGAATCAAAGTCAATTAAAAGCAGAAATTAGTCCTTGATGAAGAAAGAGACAGGAAGGAAAACCAGCTGCCACTGCTGCCCTCCAGGATTGGAGTTGGACACCCCTGCTTTAGAGTATTTATTTTTACATGGAATAACCCTTACTCAATGTGTTCCATACTTACCTGTAAGTAAACCAAAAAATACATCAATATTTTGCCTGTAGGTTAACTTTCTTATATTTTGTCTCCTGTATTTTTAGCAGCTTTAATTTTTGGAGAGTTATTTCCAGAAAAGTATTTTAAAATGGTGTTTAACTGAAACACTTAATTGCAAATAAAAAATACATAATTATTTTAATTAGGCATGAGTTAAATTTCTTATATTCTTGGCTCCTCTACTTTTGGCAATCTTAATTTCTGGAGTGATATCTGTAGCTTTCTAGAAAAATCATTTCAAATGGTGTTTGACTGAAAGGATATTTTTGGGTTTTTTTTTCTACTTCTGTGTTATTTTGTTGACAGTTGTGGCATAAATCAATTTACAAAATTGTGTTGTTAAGTGAAGCATTTTTAAAACATGAAAACTTGCTCTGCCTTTTCTCGCTGTGTTAAGGTGAAAATTTAAAGCATAAAAACTTACTCAATGTCCCTCGCCAGGCCAAAAATGTTCTTGAGTACCTGTCTGCTTCTTGATATTGGGCGTATATTAAGAAATTGTGTATCCGTGTCATTTTTAGAAGAAAAAAAATGAACATAACATTCTGACATTTAAAATAAGTCTAGCTTTGCTCTTCACCCCCTTGCCTGTCTCCTATATATATACTGTATATATATATATATATATATATATATAAAATGCACCCCAAAACACAAGGCTGAGTCTCAGCGCTTTAGCAAAACCAGCTTTATTCCGCTTGAAACAGGAACAGCACGGTTATTTATTGTAGCGTGATCTGCCATTCTCCTATACTGAGACACAGCAATCAGGCAGGGTCATGGCCAGGTTAGTGGGCAAGTAATCCTCTTCCCTGCATTTAAAATGTTTCTTCCACTCCATCTGAACTAGTGTGGTGCTGAGGTATCACCCGTTGCATGGCTGCACTCGGGTCCTAATCTGGATCCTGATTTGGTTTGTCATGTGGTGGGTGCGGCAATGCACTGTATTAGCATGTCCTCCTAACCTTGCATCACCCAGCCATGGCAAGCGCTTATAGCATGACTGCGATCGACTTGGCTCTGTAGAAGAGTCACATGGTCAGATTAGAGGGGTGGAATCAGCTGGCCTCATTGGGTGGTTTCTCTGAGGTGTGGGAGGAAAAAGAAGCAATGCAGCCAGTGACTGCGCCCCCTTGTGCTCCCAGAGTGGTGGTGCTTATCTCTCTATATATATACTGTAAATATAGTTATATATATATATATATATATACACTGTATATATTCGTGGATAAGTTCTCCCGTGGATAAGTCGGGACTTGATTTTACCGTATAATTTCTGGTATTTTATAATGTCGGTCGTAAAAGTCGAATGCGGAGAAATCACACTAAAAATCCAAGAGATTATGATATGCTAACACCCACCTGAGAGAGTAACCACAAAAGCACACGGCCTTTTTTTTTCCACGTATTGTGCCTATGTGACCACACGGTAATACCCAAACTATTCTGAAGCAATGTTTGCACTGATTTTTGTTTTTTGTATCTCACACCCTCATACACCTTTATCGTAAGAGCATCCCTTATCTACGATGGAGCATTCAATCAGAAGAAAATATGAAGCTGGTTTTAAATTAAACGTCATTGAAGTAGCGAATGAAATTGGTAACTGCGCTGCTGTAACATAATTCGATGCGTCTGAGAAACTGAGCCGAGATTGGAGGAAGCAAGAAGATGTAAAAAAAAAAAAAAAAGTAAGTGTCGCATTTTTGAACGGGACATACAAGTCGGGGTCTGATTTTCTGATTGATTTTTTGGGTTTCAAGACTCAACTTATGCGTAAGTATATACGGTAAACATATATGTGTATATATATATATATATACACACACACACACATATATATATATAAAATTTTCACATTCCAGATATTTTTTAATCAATTTAGTAGAAAGACATTGCCACTGTAAATAGTTTCAGTCACTTGCTTGGTTTGATGCTGTTTTACTTAATTTTTTTAGTCAGTAAACCCCACCCATGACAGTTGCTATAAAACAGGAGTGTATCCTTAGGTTGAGGTTAGGATCACAGTATCCTTACCTCAGGAGAAATAGTGCCAAGAGTCTGTGATAAATGTTATTATTCCTAGTTTTCTTTTTTATCATAAACATTTCTGAGAAATACTGAAGGCATGATTTTTGAACTCTTAACCTTTGCCGGCTTCAAAATGGACGTATTCAGTACATTTTTAAGGCTTCTGTTTTGTCCTACAGAGATCCCATTTTAAACCACATGAATAAACAGAGTCCTCATGGTAAGAATAATGCATATGTTGTTTGTGGAAAATGAAACTTTGACCTGAAAAATACTAATATACTTTATTATGAATCAGGTGACTGACTCCTCTTGGATTTCTGTATGTTTCCAAATCCCTTGCATTAGGACATGATGTAATGTTGCTGTAATCCACAGAACTGATTTTAAACTTAAACGTACAATGTTAGTGTCTTGATCTTGTTTGAATATCTTGTGGTTCAGCTGTTTTGCTCATAAACACTCACTACTGTTACAGTGTATTGTTCTCCTACACCATGCATTTTAATGCTAAACAGTCATATTTTGATTTTTTAACTACTCTTCTTCCACTCAGTGTTTTGAGAATTTTTGATTTTAATATTCACTTTGACTCCCCTGAGTGTTCATTTTCTGATGATTTTTCTAATTAGTCCTAGAATGCAATGTTATAACTCAGCCAACTACTTTCCCGGCTCATAGTTAGGAACACACACTTAATTTGATGTACTGTACTCTTTTTAAATAAGCTCTTTTTAATGTTATTCTACTTGACTTTCAGGTTGTGATCATTAAGCTATTAGTTTTAATCTTTCTATTTGAATTACCATACCTCTGTTATTCAGTATAATCTAAAAAATCTTTAATCATCTGTTTTTGATTCTGCTGGTAGTATAAGCCTTCATTCTACTACCGCTCAATTAACAGCATATTTTAAAAGTTATTTATCCTATTGTTTAGATATTCTCACTCCTGCAAAAACTTTTTCATTTAATCATAATGCACCTTGGTATAGAGGCGGGCTCCTTTTTATATAAGTATTAGAGCATCCGTTGGAATGCATGTTTAAGAGAATTGGCCAAATTTCACATTCTCAGGCATGTGCTGGCCACATCTATACTAATAAAAGGCAAAGCCCTCACTGACTGACTGACTGACTGACTGACTGACTGACTGACTGACTGACTGACTGACTGACTGACTGACTGACTGACTGACTGACCGACCGACCGACCGACCGACCGACTCACTCACTCACTCACTCATTGACTCACTCACTCACTGACTGACTCATCACTAATTCTCCAACTTCCCGTGTAGGTAGAAGGCTGAAATTTGGCAGGCTTATTCCTTACAGCTTACTTACAAAAGTTAAGCAGGTTTCATTTCGAAATTCTACACGTAACGGTCATAACGGTTGACAACGTCCGCCATGTTGAAATTTCTTATTTATGGCCCCATCTTCACGAAATTTGGTAGGCGGCTTCCCTGCGCTAACCGAAACCAATGTACGCACTTATTTCGGTGGTATGACGCCACTGTCGGACGCCATATTGAACTTTTCAACGGTCTTTGTTACTTATGGGCCCATTTTCAAGAAATTTGGTATGCGGATTCCCAACGCTAACTGAATCCTACTTACGTACATTTATACGTCCATAGCCTGCAGCTCGGTCACCGTGTGAGGCGCCGTTGGGTCCCCCATCCCAACACCTCCCACGTTGTTGGCTGCCTTCCTATATAAGGCCGTCCGTCACTCCGGTCTCTACATTCCCTTCCTTGCTTCGCCACGGGATTCACGTCTCCCTGTTGATAACTATAGCCTTTTTATTTAATCCAAGGCTTCTCCGCTGTTTTATTGTTCGTTTATTACGATTATAGTTATTGTGTAGGTATTTTAGACTTCCTTTACATTGTTCAGGTACCCATTTCCTTTATCATTCCAACCGTACCCCTATTAACATGTCTATCGAGGTGATCACTATCGATCAAAGAACTGTCACTTACCGAGTGGTTTCCATGCCCGGAGATGGCACCTACCTTTTCCATTCTCTTTGTTACATATTGCACAGCCATATCAGGCTCACTCTTGATATCCGGAGGAACATTGTGTCTTATGTATTGAATGACTGGGACAGGTTCAAGGTGTGGACTGATGACGGTACAGGAGATAATTAGACTACACAGGAGCACTAGAAGAGTGAAATGCTTAAGCCCTTCACCTATGGTTCTGCATGTGAGTTGATGGCTGCCGCTGAATTGTTCGGTTGTCGCTTTCAAGTGCACCGAAATGGCCAAATATTTTACACCTTTCGACAACCGCCAATGCCTCTTAAACATCTTAGATTCACAGGTGACAATTTCAGTAGTGGACACTTTGATGTTTATGAATGTTTAAACTCTCAAAAGCTGGATGTGAAGTTATTAATGAAACAGGTTGTATACTTACAGCGCTTGACAGATGCCGAATGTCTCTTTAACACAAGTCCTGCAAATACTGTCGTAATTGAAACAAACCATGAAACTCAAACCGATTATGACAGCAGCAATCCAAGCTGTGAGATTTGAAACAAGATTACTGTTCACATGGCCAACTGTATGTTACATGCTCAAGAGTAAGCTCAGCGCACAGCTTGGTCATATTACAACCGGAGGGCCGAACTCACAATGTGGTATACAAAGAGATCCTTAACAAATAATTATTGGTATATTTTCCCTCAGTTTAAAAAGGTTTATTTTTCTTCTTAATAAAAATTTTAAGGCAGTACTTTGCCGCTGCGAAGCGCGGGTATTTTGCTAGTTATTTAATATTACAAAGTACAATCAGCTGTTGGATCTACTAATTGTTTTTCATCAGTATCGCTGGTTAGGGTAATCCTGAAACTCGGTTTATCTGCAGTCTCATTTTAACCCTCATTCTTCTATTTTTCAGAAATTTGCTGTTAAACTTTATTACAGTCCAAAGCTGATGCCATCCACTAACATGTCAGCATTACAGTCTTTTCCTTCACTTTCATTCTGAATGCCTCTCATATCAGAACCAATTTTGAATCTTTCTCTGGTCAATGATATTTCAGTATCTGGGTTGATCCTTAAATCAAATTCGTTTACATGCCAGCTTGACATTTTCCCCACTGTCTTAACTAAATCTTGTTTATATTCCCATGTTCCTTTTCTCATTGCCATTATTAACTATTCCCTTTCCTCTGTTTAAGTTCCTCATTGTCTTAACATTGTTTTAGTCACACCTTTTACAAAAAGATGTCACAGTAGTAGTAGTAGTCACAGTCATTTCAGCAACTATCACTCTACTGCATAGAAAATCTTTCCTTTGCAGAACATGTTGTTGTTTTTTCCATCTAGAGAACTGCTTTAATCCTAATAAAAGTGAGGAATCAATGCTTTTTGCATGTTACCAATTGTATTTTGTGTACTGCATTTTATTGCTTATTTTATACAGGGGGTCCTTGGGTTACGACGTCTCAACATACGACATTTCGAGTTTACAACGCTCACTCCCATAAAAACGGAGACGTGAGTGTTTCGGCTTACGGCATTGGCATCGTACTTACAGACTATGTGGACGAACTACTTTGGCTGCACGCGGTGAAAGTACGTGGCGTATGAGTGAGGGAGTTGGCGAGTTGGTTTGGTTGTGCGCGTCAAAAGTACACGGCATATGAGTGAGGGAGTAGGCAAGCTAGTTTGGTTGCGTGTGGCAGAAGTATGCGCCATTTGAGTGAGGGAGTTGGCGAACTAGTTTGGTTGCGCATGATGGAAGTACGCAGCATTTAAGCAAGGGAGTTGCCGAACTAGTTTGGTTGCACACGGTGTATGAGTGAGGGAGTTGGCGAATTAGTTTGGTTGTGCACGGCACAAGTGTTGCCTTTGTGTTGCTTTGTTTAGCGACTTTTTGGCCCTTATCATGGCTCCTAAACGAAAGTCAGAGTCTTCAGATGGTAGTGCTTCAATGAAGAGGAAAACCATCCCAATAGAACTGAAATTAGACATTGTAAAGAGATCAGAAGGAATAAAGTTTAGGAATGTTACTACAGTGTACGGTATAGTATCATTTCCTTTTTCTGTGGCTTAGTTGTGTTTTTATGTTCTAGATTATGATTTTACAAATGTGTTAGGATAGGTAAGTGACTTAGGCTAGGGTGTGTTTTGACTTACACCAAAATGCGGGTTACATCACTGTGGTAGGAACAGAACTGTGTCGTAACCCGAGGACCCCCTGTATTTCTGTGCTATGAAAAGTGCATATTATCAAAATGTGTTTTATTGTGAAGAACTGTCAGTGTATTTTGAGCAGTCTGTAGAATCTAACTATCTGTTTCCCACAGGCCCAATATATTAGCATTTACCTGTTTGACTTTTGCGTCGTTTCCTAGGAACATGTGAGGATTGACTGTAATTCACAATTTATACACATACTGTAGGTGTAAATGCATACTAGTTAGATAGTGAGCTGCTAGTTCCTTTTTCTTTTAAAATTTATTGCCAATAATGAGCAATTAAAAAAGTGAATGCAGCAGTTTAAGACTAAAAGAAGTAATTAAAAGTGGTGAATCTTAACAAGGCAGACAACTATAATGAAGCCTAAAGATAATTTTTGAGCAGTATGTGCTTTAAAGTTCCACCAACAGTATTATTTAGCATATGTTCATACAAAATTGTAGCTTAAAGTGCTTTTACAAGATGTCAAAGAAAAAGTAAAAAAAACAAAACAAAAGCAAATTAAAAGTACATGAGGACAAAACATTGACAGTACTTCCCTTTAAGAAGTTGACTTATGACAGAAACCCGCAGCCACTACAGACTTCCAGAACTGACTTTGCAGATCCCTTCTGTAGAACAGTGGTTTCCATTTCCACTCCTGAGAGCCCCAGTGGTTACACATTTTTGTTCCATCCACTTTCTCAATCAGTGAGTCATTTTTCCTCTAAGTGGTCTTATTATTTAATTACCTGCTTTTTTTCTAAATGTAGGGGATGAATAAAGAGCAGCTAATTAATTGAGATCAATTAGAGGTAAAATGACTCACTGATTGGAAAAGTAGGCTGAACAAAGACCTGCAGACACAGGGCCACTGCAGGACTGAGATTGGAAACCACTGCTGTAGTGTCTTATATTTCAGCTTGAAGGTATTATAACAACTCAAAAGGGAGTTGGGGGTACTTTGCAAGAGATGGAGGAATATAATCAGCCTGTTTATGCTGCTGGTGGTGAAGTTACCCTAAAAAGGACTGTTTGGCTTTTTCAGTGTTCACTTCTTACCATGTCAGTCAGGTCTTCAGGGGTGGCGTTTTTCCACTCATACATGCTCAACTGTGGTCAGAAGCAACCGTATGCCACACTATCCCCCCAGCTATGTGAGCCAACCCAAGGTCAAGGCCCACATCCGAGGCTCTCCGACAATCATGCATCCTCATTGAGGAGATTTAGGAGCTGGGAGACCCAATCAAAGTACTCAATGAATGCTGTATCTGTTCCACCCTTCTACAACAGCAGCATTTATTTCTAAAGTACGTTTTCATACAAATTACAAGATTAAGAAAGAAAAAAATATATACAAATTAGGCAATACTAATTAACAAAGAATAAAGTAAGGTCCGATGGCAAGGGAGGACAGAAAAAAACAAACCAAAAAAAATAACTCCAGAGGGGCTGGAGAAAAAAACAAAATCTGCAGGGGTTCTGAGGCCACAAGACCACCCATCGCCCCCCCTAACATTAATGATCTCAATCAGTCCTCACAGTTTTCAGGCTTCACGTGGAAGAACTTGATGATGATGGTCATGTGGATCTCTGGCCTTCAATCCATCAATGTAGAGACTGCACGGTGCTTTGATCAGAAAACCAGAAAGAGAACAGCAGAGGAAGTAGGGGTTAGTATGGATTGTGGAGCCATGAAACCAAAAAAAAGATCATTAAAGGCACATACAGTGTATCTGCTTTGTGGCCAGTTTCTCCAGGTATTCCTGCCCCCATGGACAGACCACATCCACCTAAGGACTGTGTCCCTCTCAGGTCTGGATCTAGGAGTGCTACACTATAAACAAGCTGCAGTTAGTTTAGAATTCTGCTGTGCTTTCATTGAATAAAACCAAGGCTCATAATCACATCACTCCTCTCCTCTGTACACGATAGACACTTGGGATAAGCTACCAAGTTGTGTGGTAGACAGTAAGACTTTAGGGACTTTCAAAACTCGACTTGATATTTTTTTAGAAGAAATAAGTGGATGGGACTGGTGAGCTTTATTGGGCTGAATGGCCTGTTCTCATCCAGAGTTTTTTAATGTATATAAACTTTCAAGTGTAAACCAAATTGCCATTAAAATTGCTGAGGGCCACTTTCAAAGCACTCACTCCATGATCACTTACTTGAAAGACCTTTTAAAGATTGCATTCAGTACCATCCTGTTCCCTGTGTTACTCTTCTTCTGGTCATCTTGTTGTCCCATCAGTTTTCTTCTCCTCCATTGGAGGTTTGCACTTTTAGTTTCACTATTTCTCAGTTCTGGACTTCCATCCCCCATAATATTTAGACCCTTTGATTCCATTTTTTATCCTTTTTTCCATAAATTTCACCCTCATTAATGTTGTTTTTATATTATTAATTGCCCTGTTCATTGTTTCATTGAATTAATAGTCTGTTCCATGGTTTAATTTTTTTAATGTGTTCCTGAATGACTCAAAAGACACAATAAAATTATTATTATTAAAGCAAGCTCTTTAGTCTTTAGTCTTGTTTGGTAACATTTTGAACAGTTTAATAACAGGCTTCTTATTAAAGGAGACAAGTTATTTTTTTCACCAACTAGTAGTTTGCATTTTTTGTGAGCTCTCTAGGGATCTAAATTTGAGAACACATTGTACTTCACTGTTTTATTTTGCTAGGACTTTTTATTTTAGGTAAAATGTCAAAAATCATCACCACTTCCTAACTGATTACTTTTCATTTGACGTCTCTCTATACATAGTATGTACCTGTCATATTATCTTTACTCTGATCTGTCATAAAGCATAAACATTAAACAATTTGCTCAAACTATTATACTCTCGTTTCCTTATGAGTGTTGAAATGTATAAATCCTGGTAAGAGTAATCCTAATCAGATATTGTCAGTGTAATTAGTACTTTCACCTTTTAGCCTTTTCAAATGTACAGTAATTCATCAGTCAGGAGGACAAGGAGGAGGTCAGGAGCATCAAGTCAAAGTCAAGTCAAAGTGAACTTTATTGTCATCTCAACCATATACAAGTATACAGGCAGACAAAATTGCGAAGCTCAGGGTCCACAATGTAACAACACGAAGTGCAAATACAAAATTAAAATTAAAAATGTATAATTAAATTTAAGATTTAAAATTAGACAAAGACATTGTGCAAAGACAAGACAAAGAAGTAGCAGCAATATTGACGTGTAGTAAGCATTATGAACATTGATGCAATGTATGGTATTATGCAATCTAGATACATAAATATAATCAATAAATATGTAATATAATAAATAATAGATATAGATAATACAGAAATGATCAGTATATGATAATAGTTGTTTAAGAAATGTGTAAACAATGACAGGTCCGAATGTTTCATAGCAGACGAATATCAAAGAATGTCAAAGTGCAGTGTGTAAAATCCTTAAAGGTCAGTATGAGATTTTCAGTTTTTTTCTCCATGCACACACTCGTCTTTGTAGGAAAGTGTCCTGCATGTATAAAAGTTCTGTTGTTAGAGGTGGTTGAGGCCGTGTGGAAGATCCCAGGGGGCAGCCTGGTGTTAAGGAGTCTGACAGCTTGGGGGTAAAAACTCTCCTGCAGCCTGGCAGATCAGGCTCTGATGCTGCAGTATCTTCTCTTGGATGGCAGAAGTGTGAAAAGTCCATGTGAGGGGAGTAAGGGGTCCTGCACAATGCATGCAACCTTTCCTTAATAAAAAGATAATGTTTAAAAATTGAAACCACCCAGAGTCTGTTATATTGTAAGGTTCAGACTGACGGATTTGACTGATATTAAAGTTTTTGAAAAGAGCCATGGAGAGCCATGCTTTTTCACACATTCCTGAAAAGTGCTTAAACTGGCTACGGTCAAAACGTTAAACCTGCATTAGACTTCCAAGTTAATAGAGCAAATCAAATCACAAAGTCTTTAAACAGATGCTTGTTGATTATAGAAGGAGGTTCATTTTATAAAAGTTGTTTAAGTATCAGTCCTTTGCTAGTCTTTTCTTTATTTTCACACAGTTCAGATGCCATTTGAAACATTGCCTGATGCTACACCTCACACCAAACACAGTTCACATGTTTAACAACAGGTAGTGTTATAAAAATGTGCACATAAAATGGCAGTGATTGTGACATCACTGATAAATGGGGAAAAATAAGCATAACAGAAAATGTAAAATTGTTTCTTCAAATCTGACATATTGGTATGCTTTAGCAAGGATTTTGCCCCTGGCTTATATAAAGTCACTTGGGTAAATTATTAGCAACACCTGCATACCTTTATCTAATCAGCCAATCATGTTGCAGCAGCACAGATATAGGTCAAGAGGTTCAGTTATTGTTCATATGAAACACCAGAATAGGGGGAAAAATTGTCAGTGATCTCAGTGATTTTGACTGTGGCATGATTGTTGGTGCCAGACGGGCTGTTTTGAGTATTTCGCTAACTGTTCATCTCCTTCGATTTTCACGCATAACAGTGTCTAGAGCAGGGGTCTCCAGCACGTCGCTCGCAAGCTACCGGTAGCTCGCAACCCCTTTCCAAGTAGCTCACCAAAGGGTTAATGGATCCTACATAAATCTGAAAACTTGATTAGTCAAATTAGGGGTGGGCGATCATTCCAAAAAAATCATATCGCGATCCTCTTAACACAAAATCACAATCCACAATCTGAATTGCGATCTCTCTTTTCAATGTGGCATACACTTAAGAGAATATCTGGACTCAAACTCATTAAGACCTATGTTACACTTTATTTTAATTATCAAACAAAGTTGAATTCAATTGTTCTCTCGTTCGCTAGCTAAGCGGAGTTAAGGAGCATGCCCTGAAGCTGCCGACTGAGTGAGGAAGGCCCCCTCCCCTTGGCCCACTGTGTTTCTTGGATTCGCGCAGATAAATTGGTAACGCAAGTGAACTACAGATACATAGCGAAATGAGAGAAGTCGCAAATTCAACTGGAATGCTCAAGTAAATTATAGGAAAAAACGTTAAGTAGTTCTCTCGTGAAAAGTGGAGAGACATACAGACAGACAGACAGACAGACATTGGATTTTATAGATTATTTATGAGGAAACCTTCAAAATAATGTGCACTTAAATTCTCAACAGCATTTCTGCAGCTTAGTAGAGCCAGATTACTATAAGAATCTTCACCAAGCAGCTCTGAAAATGTCTGCTTTGTTTGGGTCTCCATACCTCTGTGAGTCTGACGTGAATGTCATGAAATCAAAGACTGACAGACAAACATTTAAATGACTCCATAAGAGTGACCCTGATTGGCTCCACTCCACGAGATGCCTCAGTGCCAGTCATCTGACTAACTAAAAAACACATCACACATGCAACTGGACCTGTGAATAAAGTGACACAGTGACATGTGACAAAATGACAAATGAAGAAGTCAGATCTGTGGGTTTGGAATTGCATTGTTTTGTTTTGACAGCATTCATGTTTTAATTCAATAGTGTGAGATACGCTAGAAAATGCATACAAAATGCACTTGCAGGTGAACTAAATATTTTTTTTGTGAATGTTTAATGCAAAATGTGAGTTTTGGACACCAACATTTTGTAAATGTTCAGGCAAAACAAGCTTATTCAGTTTGGGTTGAAATAAGTTATGAGAATAAACGTTAGAAAACAGCAGTAGCTCTCGGCCATTTTCATTTTGTAGAAGTAGATCTTACGGGGGAAGGTTGGAGACCCCTGATCTAGAGTCTACTTTGAATGTTGTGACAAACAAAAAGCATTCAGCAAGCAGCAATTCTATGGACAGAAATGTCTTGCTAATGAAAGAGATCAGAGAAGGATGGCCAGACTGGTTTGAGTTGACAGAAAGGCAATGCCATCTCAGATAATCAACTATGGTGAGCAGAAAAACATCTCAGAACGCACAACACATCAAATCTTGGGTTACAACAGTAGAAGTCCACGTCAGGTTCCATTCCTGTCAGCCAAGATCAGAAAGATGGGGCTGCAGTGGGCACAGCTTCACCAAATGTGGACAGTTGAAGACTGGAAAAATGTAGCCTGGCCTGATATATCTCAATTTCTGCTGAGGCACACAGATGGCAGGATCGGAATTTGGCACCAACAGCACAAATCCATGCACCTAACCTGCCTCCTTGTGTCAACAGTCCAGGCTGGTGGTGGTGGCATAATGTTGTGAGGAAAGTTTTCTTGGCACATTTTGGGCTCGGTAATACCAATCAATCATCACTTGAATACCATGGCCTATCTAGCATTGTTGCTGAACTTGAGCATCCATTCATGCCCACAATATACTCATTTTCTAATGGCTGCTTCCTGCATGATATTGCACCATGTCACAAAGCAAACTGGTTTTGCGAACATGGCAATGAGTCCAGTGTTCTTCAGTGGCCTTCCCAGTCACTGGGTCTGAATCCAATAGAATACTTTTGAGATGTTGCAGAGCGGAAGATTCACAACATGATGTGTGCAGCTGACAAATATGCTGAAATTACATAATGTCAGTCAGTCAGTCATCATCCAACCCGCTATATCCTAACACAGGGTCACGTGGGTCTGCTGGAGCCAATCTTAGCCAGCACAGGGCACATGGCAGGAACAAATCCCCAGGCAGGGCACCAGCCCACCACAGGTGTAATAAGAATATAAGTTTAATGTCACTGTGCTCTGTACAAAAATTATTTTATAAATCCACTCACATGTACAGGCCAGGCCAAAGTTAGCACATAGGGGCTTCTCAACATTTAGAAGTGCTGGACAAGCATAGGACAAAGACAGCTGGAGGAATGTATAGTTAGCCTAAAGACATGTCCTCGGTTAACATTCAGCACAAAATCTCCTTCCCTTGTTTGGAACCTAAGTAAGGGCCTGCACGTGGAGAAGACCGTATAAAAAGACTTGGACAGCAGCCAAACACTTTGAAGCCGACGGACGGATGGGTGCTATCGTCATCCATCCTGAAAAGCCTTCCAGCGCAGCGATGAAAAATGGCAGACTGTATAGATCAAGATCCCACCTTGGTATTGTCTTGCTATTGGCTACCCGTCTGTAATGCCGCATAAATCGTCAGTAAATAAAGCTAAGTTATTTTCTCTTATGTGATTTTTACCGCCGTATCACTATGGGAGGGATATCGCCTTTTAGTTTGCTCTTTTACTCTCAGTGCCAATGAGTTTAATCCTAGTTCTCCAGTTGTGAGAACCATTTTCAGGACATCGATGGGTGCAAGTTAAATTTACTTTCTATACCATCATCAGAAGGAACTAGTAATCCTAATTTTACTTTTCTTAGCATCATAAGAGAGGATTACCAATCCTAATAATGATTATTTCTGTTTTTAGCACTAGTTAAATGGCTGTGCCATGCTTAGGAATGTCTCGATATTATAGCTCGAAGAAGTCCTTTCCACTATTAATATGCATGACTTTACTTTGTTTCTTCTGTCACTTAGCAAAGTCTTGTTCACTGTTTTAAATTACTTTTAATGTTGTACTTCACCATGGCACAGTGGCACAGAACATCGTGTTTCTGCCTCACGGGGCCTGGACCCTGATGCATTATTTACAGAATTTGCAGTCAATCCATGTGTTTGCATGCATGTCTTTCTGGGCTTTGGTTTTCTTCCACATTTGAAAGGCACGCAATCAAGACATCTAATAAAACTAAACAGGCAAATAGTGGATGCGTCCAAGCCTTTGCCTTTGGATGGACTGGCACTTCTTGATTTGTGCCCAGTGCTACCTGATTCCTTTTCCCTGTGACACTAATCTAAAAAAGTCTCTTTAGAAAGTTAATAGGTGTTTGGAGTTTCATTTATTTTCAATGAAATAATATGTTCTCCACAGCTCAGTTTTTACTTTTTCAGTTTTAACTGTCCACAATTAAAGTCAATTTCAATTGTAATTTAATAGAGGTTTTTCTTCTTTGTTTTGCAGCACTCCTTGTTGGCACTTAAATTTATTTTATGCTTCATCATCCCGGATGTTCCTAAGGAAATACAGACGAAATTGGCAAGACTGGAATTTGAATCACTAGAAGCCCTCAAACAGCAAGTAAGTGTTCAATTTGGATGAAAATTCTGAAAATGAACTCATAACGGTGCATATACACTATAGGGTGGTCCAAATGTAATGATGCAATTTTCATTACGCTATAACTTATTAAGTTTATTACATAGAGAATTCACAAAAAATTGGAGGACAAGTGAGACATTACATGGAAAATCAGTGAATTAATTCAATGTAAGTCCATTTTCGTTTATTACAAGATTTTTTGAACAATTCTTTTGTCTTGTATTGTTTTTCTGCATTGCATTAAAAGTTGCATAATTAGATCTGGACCACCCTGTACAGCGCCAAGAATCCCATCTGTGAACATGCATTGCTTACATTTTAAAAATTTCATTCCCTATCAAAAATGCCTGCCTCCTTCAATTCTAAATATGAATATGAATAAAAATATTCAACACATTTATTATATTATTACAAATTAATTATATTTAATTGGCTGATGAATTTATTACAGGATCATTGCAAAAATGAAATCATAAATTCACAAAGCTATGGTTGATATGCAAAACTACTTCATGAGTGCTGGTCAATAAGGTGCATCACAAGTTAAACTATACTGTACATGAAACAATTATTATTATTATTATATTAGGTACTTTCTTTGGATAGCATAAACAATAAAATATCCACTCCCTCTATTAGCAAAACAATATACTGTATATACTCGCGGATAAATTCTCTCGCGGGTAAGTCGGGCTTGATTTTATTGTATAATTTCTGGTATTTTATAGTGTTGGTCATATAAGTTGATTGCGCAAAACTCACGCTATTGGTCCAAGAGATTATGATATGCTAACGCCCACCTGAGAGAGGAACCATGGAGCACACCACCTTTTTTTTCTATGTATTGTGCCTATGTGACCACACAGTGATACCCAAACTATTTCGAACTGAGGTTTGCACTGATTTGTGTTTTTTGTATCTCACACCCTCATACACCTTTATGGTAAGAGCATCCCTTATCTACGATGGTGCGTTCAATCAGAAGAAAATATCTAGCTGGTTTTAAATTAAAAGTTGTTGAAGTGGCAAAAATAAATTGGTAACTGCAACAAAATTTGATGTGTCTGATAAGTTGGGGTCTCATTTTATGATCGATTTTTCAGGTTTCAAGATCCGACTTATATGCGAGTATATACAGTGGGTATAGAAAAGAATCCCCCCCCTTTGAAATATTCCCATTTTTGTTGCTTTACAGCCTTAAATGAAAACACAAAAACCAATATTTTTTCCAGCTTTACTTACTCAATGCAATCTATAATATCCAAGTGAAAGATATCACAGCTACAGTTCAAAAGAATTTAAAAAAATAAAAAACAAGAACTACTGAGATGAATAAAGTATCCCCCTCCCTCCTAAACTCAATCAGTTGTCAGTGCCCACCATTTCCATTGCAGACTCTGGTTACTGGCTGTGATCAATTATAATCAGTGTGATTAGTGAAGCTGTTCCCGGAGCATTCATTCCCTTGCTTGGTAGTGCAACTGACAGCAAACAACTGACTATGGGGTGGCAAGCCACTTTCAAAAGATCTCGGGGATGGAGTTGTGGACAGACACAAGGCAGGAGACGGAGACAAAACATCTCAAAGACTTTATACAATACAATACAATTTATTTTTGTATAGCACAAAATCACACAAGAAGTGCCGCAATGGGCTTTAACAGGCCCTGCCTCTTGACAGCCCCCAGCCTTGACTCTCTGAGAAGACAAGGAAAAACTCCCAATAAAAACCTTCTAGGGAAAAAATGGAAGAAACCTCGGGAAAGGCAGTTCAAAAAGAGACCCCATTCCAGGTAGGTTGGGTGTGCAGTGGCTGTCAAAAAGAAGGGGGTCAATGCAATCTAATATACAGCTGTATTATCTTTCACTTGGATGTTATAGATTGCATTGAGTAAGTAAAATGGGAAAATGGGAATATTTCAAAGGGGATGATTCATTTCTATACCCTATATATATATATATATATATATATATATATATATATATATATATCCATCCATCCATTTTCCAACCCGCTGAATCCGAATACAGGGTCACGGGGGTCTGCTGGAGCCAATCCCAGCCAACACAGGGCACAAGGCAGGAACCAATCCTGGGCAGGGTGCCAACCCACTGCAGGACACACACAAACACACCCACACACCAAGCACACACTAGGGCCAATTTAGAATCACCAATCCACCTAACTGGCATGTCTTTGGACAGTGGGAGGAAACCCACGCAGACACGGGGAGAACATGCAAACTCCACGCAGGGAGGACCCGGGAAACGAACCCGGGTCTACTAACTGCGAGGCAGCAGCGCTACCACTGCGCCACCGTGCCGCCCTATATATATTACTATACTGTGACACACAGTTCATATAAAAAGGGTAGACAAAGGTCAGGTACTATATATCAAAGTCTACCACCTCAGTGTGTAGCATTGTAATGGCATGGCAGGATTTTGTAAATTTTACTTTTGCCGATTAGAGGTATCAACATAATCAACAACCAATAATTTATTTCAAACATGACCTTGTAAATATTGGGACATGATCTGTCAGATTCTTATGCAAATATTAGGAATACAGTTTAAAGTTGGTATTTCTTTTGTATTACGAAAGACACATCAATATAATTATCCAAATGGTATTTTAAACATGGTTTTACTCATATTATGTGTCAGTATGCCTTTCCCTAATTATAATGTTCCTTTCTACAAAGTTTTCTTACCAAAGGTGTCTTTTTTTCTGTACCGTAAAGGCAATAATATGTAACAGAAGTCACAATTTCCCTGCCAAGTCGTGTCACATGTGTCAGCCGTTCAATATTTCTTAATCAACAAAGGTATACACATATAATATCATTCTCTCTCTTGAGAAGCATTGAATCTTGTAGCTCGTTCTAACATTGCATCCACTGTATCTGCCATCCTCAGCCTATCAAACTTCAGCTACCGTTTCCTTCTGCTTTGACTCCTCTTACCTGAGTGATGATGATTCAGTACCTGCCAGTTTGCCTAATATGACACCTGGCTGTTCTACTCTCACTTCTGTTGTGGCTAATTCAAGATCCTGATCAGGTCCAGCTATTGTGGCAACTGTAGCTGTCACATCTAATGTGTTAATATTTGGAGAATTAATAAAATCAAGGAGCCTTCTTTTTATTCAGCCCTTCTGCTCTGTCACTGCAGTTGTTATTCCAACCTAATGGTCTTCGTTGGCTCTCACTCTTGTAGTCTGGGTGTTTTTTGGACTTTTTATTTTAAACAAAGCTGCAAATGCCTACTTCTTCATGACCGCTTACTTGAACGTCAGTGCCTACAGGAAAAGTGAAAGTTCACAAATTGACAATATCATGACATTAACCATATTATGTGATTTAAGAAATGAACTAGCAGTCAAATGCCTGCTTCTGCAATAGAGCATGTGGTTAAGGCTGGTAACTGTTTTTGTTTGTGTCTTCATTTCAGGCTGCAAAGCAACAAAATGTGAATATTTTCTATTTCTATACACACTAGCTCAGTTTCTTTGACGGCTGATGAAGTTTTGGCTGTCTCATTCTTCCCTTTTTTCTTTTGTGTCAGTTTCCTATTTAGTGCCAGGAGTTTTCTTAATTGAATATGTCGTGGAGTATTATGGTGAACTGCCTTTTTATTGGCAGTGGTTCACATTCTGCTCTTAAACTGAATTGACAGATTGCCTCAGATGATGCATTTAAGTAGTGGGATTTAGTCTTGGTCAGATCCATGCTAATCCTATTGGGAAGATCTTGTATCCTCTTTGGAGACACAAGTGAACATCTTCATCATCATTATGAAGACAGCTGCTGCGGCTGCAGCTAGTGTCTGCATGGTCCAACAAGTTATTCCTTCTCATTCTTTCCTCTTTCCCATGAATACTCTTTTATAAATCATCTTATATTGAAGCTAATCTTGTGAGCATAAAAAAATGTCCACAGACAGGCTGCTTCCTATTTACACTCTATGTCAGGGGTGTCGAACTCTGGGCCTGGAGGGCTGCAGTGGCTACAGGTTTTCATTCTACCCTTTTCCTAATGAGTGAGTAGTTTTCATTACTAATTAACTCCTTTTTCCTTCATTTCAATAGTTCTGTTGTTAAGGATTCAGTGCTCTGAAGTGATTTATTTCTTCATTAAATGACAGCTAAACTGAAATGAGACGTGAAACAAGACAACAGATGACCAACTAAACTGGGATTTCAAAAGCCAACCAATTTCATTCCATCCAGTCTCTTAATGCAAAGCTGATGCTTGCTGTTAATTAAGCCCGTTATTTAATTCAATGGCTTGTTGTTGCTCTCATTCTGCCACAGCAGACATTTCCAAATCTGTTGATTTTTCTGTTTTTTTTAAGAACACCGTCAAAATGTTTTGGTGACCTGAGAGATCAACTTTACCGAGACCATCACCTTTCTTTATTTTCAGATATTATGTGATGGGCACAGGTGAGCTGGTCATATGGTTTCTTGTTTGATGTCTCATTATTGTTTGGCTATTAATTAAGGAAAAAGAGACCACTAAGGGGCTTGAGTCAAGTTAATTAAAACTAAAGCAAAAGAAGTTAATTAGCAGTAAAAACATCTCACTAATGAAGTAGATGGTTAGAATGAAAATATGCAGCCACTGTGACCCTCGAGGACTGGAGTTCGACACCCGTGTACTAGATCTTCTCCAGTTTTAATGCTTATCTGGTCTTATTTTTTTTGTGGCCACCATTGTTTCTGAGAGTTCCACACATCCAAAATGCTGCCATGTCCTTGTGAGATTAGCTTGGTAGTCTGTTGTAAACGCCAGGGTTCGCCTTTGCCCCTTAAACCCAACAGACAGATGCACAGAGCACAGGGTAAATGCACTAAGAATTATTTTAATGTTTCTTTTTGAAAACAGTGCCTCCAAAGCACCCCAGCCACAATAAACAGGCAATTAAATGAACACAATACTCTCAATAATAATAATAATTCTCTCCTCCACACCTCCCAGCAAGCTCTGTGCTACACCTCCCAACTCCGGCTCGCTTGCTGGGTTTTCAGCAGTCCCTTATAAAGTCCTTGACCCGGAAGTGCTTCTGTCCTTCCGACCACGTGACTGGCTAGCACTTCTGGGTCTAACGAAGAAGTGGCATTTTCTTCAGCCCGGAAGTACTTTGGGGCTTCCATCCTCGTGACTACCTCATACCTCTGGGCTATAGGGAAAGGATGAGTACCCAGGTCCTTCGACAGCTCCCCCAGGTGGCACCCACGTCACCCAACCTGGCTGAGAAACTGAACTCTAAGTCCCAGGATGCCCTGTGGGAATCTGGGGCACCGCTACACTCCACGGGAGCTACCATATAGCGTTTTGTGGGAGGCAGTGTCCTTGAAAATCTGCCTTCCCCCATCCTTCCGTCACAGGGGCGTAAAATATAAACTGCAAACAATGAACTCACACCATGCATTAAATGCATCAGACAGCATATATATTAAAGAAAGCTTTTAAACCTTTGTGATCAGTTCAGTTTTCAGAAATTAATACAGGTGCCTCCCCATTCCCAGTACAGTGGTGTGAAAAACTATTTGCCCCCTTCCTGATTTCTTATTCTTTTGCATGTTTGTCACACAAAATGTTTCTGATCATCAAACACATTTAACCATTAGTCAAATATAACACAAGTAAACACAAAATGCAGTTTTTAAATGATGGTTTTTATTATTTAGGGAGAAAAAAAATCCAAACCTACATGGCCCTGTGTGAAAAAGTAATTACCCCTGAACCTAATAACTGGTTGGGCCACCCTTAGCAGCAATAACTGCAATCAAGCGTTTGCGATAACTTGCAATGAGTCTTTTACAGCGCTCTGGAGGAATTTTGGCCCACTCATCTTTGCAGAATTGTTGTAATTCAGCTTTATTTGAGGGTTTTCTAGCATGAACCGCCTTTTTAAGGTCATGCCATAGCATCTCAATTGCATTCAGGTCAGGACTTTGAATAGGCCACTCCAAAGTCTTCATTTTGTTTTTCTTCAGCCATTCAGAGGTGGATTTGCTGGTGTGTTTTGGGTCATTGTCCTGTTGCAGCACCCAAGATCACTTCAGCTTGAGTTGACGAACAGATGGCTGGACATTCTCCTTCAGGATTTTTTGGTAGACAGTAGAATTCATGGTTCCATCTATCACAGCAAGCCTTCCAGGTCCTGAAGCAGCAAAACAACCCCAGACCATCACACTACCACCACCATATTTTACTGTTGGTATGATGTTCTTTTCTGAAATGCTGTGTTCCTTTTACGCCAGATGTAACGGACATTTGCCTTCCAAAAGTTCAACTTTTGTCTCATCAGTCCACAAGGTATTTTCCCAAAAGTCTTGGCAATCATTGAGATGTTTCTTAGCAAAATTGAGACGAGCCCTAATGTTCTTTTTGCTTAACTGTGGTTTGCGTCTTGGAAATCTGCCATGCAGGCCGTTTTTGCCCAGTCTCTTTCTTATGGTGAAGTCGTGAACACTGACCTTAATTGAGGCAAGTGAGGCCTGCAGTTCTTTAGACGTTGTCCTGGGGTCTTTTGTGACCTCTCGGATGAGTCGCCTCTGCGCTCTTGGGGTAATTTTGGTCGGCCGGCCACTCCTGGGAAGGTTCACCACTGTTCCATGTTTTTGCCATTTGTGGATAATGGCTCTCACTGTGGTTCGCTGGAGTCCCAAAGCTTTAGAAATGGCTTTATAACCTTTACCAGACTGATAGATTTCAGTTACTTCTGTTCTCATTTGTGCCTGAATTTCTTTGGATCTTGGCATGATGTCTAGCTTTTGAGGTGCTTTTGGTCTACTTCTCTGTGTCAGGCAGCTCCTATTTAAGCGATTTCTTGATTGAAACAGGTGTGGCAGTAATCAGGCCTGGGGGTGGCTACGGAAATTGAACTCAGGTGTGATACACCACAGTTAGGTTATTTTTTAACAAGGGGGCAATTACTTTTTCACACAGGGCCATGTAGGTTTGGATTTTGTTTCTCCCTAAATAATAAAAGCCATCATTTAAAAACTGCATTTTGTGTTTACTTGTGTTATATTTGACTAATGGTTAAATGTGTTTGATGATCAGAAACATTTTGTGTGACAAACATGCAAACGAATAAGAAATCAGGAAGGGGGCAAAGAGTTTTTCACACCACTGTATGTAAAAGAAAGAATTGTAGCTGCAGTGAGCACATTCTCTGCCTATGAAACACTTAGTCTTTGTTAGCATTAGACATGAGCTCCAATATGACACTTCTGAGGGCTTGTATTTAAAGAATCGATACGTTTTGGTGACCTTCAGTAATCGTTATTCTAATAATGAGTCTAATAAAAGACACATTAAAAGAGTTGGTAATACTTTACAATATTGCTGTAGCTTCGATTTCCAAAGTTTTCAAACTTCTGCAGCTACTGGAAATGTTCATGGATTGAGTATGACACACACACAAAAACATACCACAGTGCAAGTGAGTTAATCATCAAAGTTTTAGTGGGACAGTGAAAAAATTAATAAGACAAATAAATAATGTATTCTTTCTGATGTTTATGTTCAAGGCTTATGTTGTAATTTAAGCACCATCCAATAGTAAAATGAATGAGGCCTTCAGAAATACCCACCAAAACAGGTCAGAATCCTAACAGGCCTTCCCCTAAATTGGTCTCACCCCAAGGGACTCAAGCTGTAGGAAACAGGGAGGCTTCAGCTACAAGGTCCTAAACAAAGAGGACTAGCAAAATAATTAGAGATGTCACAAAATATATCGAGAATATCAAAAAATATCAATAAATATAGCTCTCAAGATTGACAAAAAAATAAATAAGGCTTGAAGAGACAAATCTCACGAGGAATCTTTATAAATGAAAATCTTTATTGGCAACAAAAAACAGAAAAAGTCCTAAAATGAAATCCATAAGAATAATCCAATAAATAGAAAAAACAAAAAAAAAGATATAGCAGTAGTCATGTACTCATACAGCCTTCCTTCAAGGCACATTCAATGAACTGCAAGGAATTCACTTCCCCAGCCTGCTCTTAGTGCCGTGGTGATGTCAGGGTGGTTTTATATCTGCAAAATGCAAAGAGTATAGCAGAACACAGTCACAGACATAGAAACTAAACCATAAATAAATGACAAAAGGTTAAACATATCTACTGAATAATAAATGGACAGAACAATATTAACAGAAACTATGGCGGCAACTGAATAAATCAAAATATTGAACAACAAAGACAGAAACAAGAAAAGTTAAACATAAGTCCGGGGAGACACCCTGACTTAAATGTAACGTTTTAGATATCTTAGTTATGTTTTGTATGTTATGTATTGTATTATGTGTTATGTATTGACACAACATTAATATGTACATTCAGAAATTTGCAAGCCTCTGTACCTTTCCAATGACGAACACTTTCTTATCTATCGCTCTAAGATGTTACAACAGAATTCACGCAGAGTGTCAGGAAGGTTCCATTTGTGTGCAAGTTTATTGGGGATAAATCTTGCATTACTTATGTAGCTTTGTAAAACGAGCATTCCATTATAATTAAGCAAACACTTACTGTATGTGATTAACATTAAATTGCTAGGATTGGCTCTTACAGATGTATATAAGACAAGTGTGGTTACTCTTTATCTGTAAAACTGTAGCAGTGCTTGAAACTTCAACTCCCAGCAGTGCCTGCAGTGGCTCTGATTGGTCATCTGCTGAGGGTGCAGGGGCTGTTGGGTACAAAGAGGCCGGCGCGGCATTTAAAAGGGGGCTAGTGTTGTATTTTTGTTTTGTGTCTGAAGTTCTTGTCTGGTACCTGTGGTGTCTCATTTTTGTCCTGGATCGTTTCTTGGTCGGGGTCTGGATTGTCTGCTGTCGGCCTGTTACATGAGGACTGCATGTGGATTCATGGCTATCCTGTGAAGAAAGAAGTGCTCTTGAACCCGTCCACCTGTCTTCACCATTTCAGGAACTACCGATAGGACTATCTTTACATTCCCCTTCAACGTGTGGATCTCTGGACTGTTTACCTTCATCTTTACATACATCTGTTGCCGTTTTTTCATGGACTTTACTGTGTGTGATTATTGTTGTGGTTTGTTTTCGTATTAATGTATAATTGCCGTAAGGGGAACTAGGGTGGGATCATTGCTTTCATTTATTATTGTTAATACAATTCTGTATTTGCTGTTTTATTTCCGTTGGGCTTTTTGTCTCTGTTTGTGAGTGCGTGAGGGTCGTGCCAAGGCTGGTTGCATCCCTGGAATCTCCAGTGGAAAAAAGTAAATCATCGTCCCTTTGACAGTGTGCATCTTAGCAGCACCGGACCGCTACAAAACTAATATTCCATTTTAATTAAGCAAAACACATGTCAATTTAACATTAATATTAACTTACTAGCATTGGCTCTTACCGATGTGTATAAGGAAAAGGTGTTTACTTTTTATCAGGTGTATATTTCGGAATTTGCCTTTTCTATCTCTTTACAAGATAAAACAAATACCTATTTTAGTCTAATGCTTTATCTTGCAGTCTTCCTGTAACATTCCTTTTTCGCAGTACACTGTATATAGTACAGAATAAAGCAGTACAAATATGAGCCATTAATTCAAATGTAGACGTACATGGCCTCCTGCTGACAAGCTGGAAGATGTATGTAAAAGTACCAGAGGTGACAGGTGTTATAAGTTATTCAGGGAACAATGTGTCAAAATCGCACTGTAAAAAAACCCAAAGGCAACATGATTATATATAAACTTTCCTCAGCAGGTGACAGAGCTCAACTCTTTTAAAGTTTTGAAAGAATGACCTAGTTTTTCTTCCACTCAAAAATAGACAAATGAATTCTGATCAAACAGAAAAGTCTGAATGAAACCACAAGCTTCCACAAGTATGTCTGCGAACTCACACAGAGGATGTGCCAAGAGTACTTGTGAAAAGTATGTCCATTACACTCTGTGGGGAACAAAAAGGTGGAATTTATTCATGTCATGTTTCAAATTATACAGTGGTAGACAGCCTGCTGTTGGAAAGTCAAGTGATTGTTTTAATTTCATTTATGAAGCACATTTCAAACTTTTAACACCCTCAGAATGTTTTTATAATTTAACGATCTTGATGGTATGGACTTAGTCATCCTGAAAATCTCAGCCTTAATGTGCTGAGGTGCATTTCTTTCTGATTTCACTGTTAGGGAGCAGCCCATTAAAGAATGAGAGGCAATATTACTAGAGACTTGCTGGTAGAATATTAAGACACTGCTAGGTAAAGTTACAACTTAAAATAGGTAAATACGTATTCCTTTTTTTATACTAAGATTACAAAAGGCTCTGAATTTGTTCTTTGAAAGTATTTATTTAAAAGAAGAACCATTGTACAGGTATGGCAGAAAAACTGAGCTAAAATCCATGCAAGACCTCAAGTGGAATTATATATGACTAGTACTATTGCTTTTATGTGTCCTTCTGCTTTTTGCAGAGGTTTAAGTGTTTTTTTTTTCTTTGCTTAATTTTACATAATGCTTAATTTAATCTACATTTGTGTTCTTCTGTAAATATTATTGACAGAGACTTTTGTCAAAGCTCAGATTGATGTTACACAAATCCTTTCCTGGTATTCCTGTCTGCTGTTCTGAATCTGACCATACTGATTGGAGTCCTTTCTTAATTCGGCTGATGTGTACTTCTGAATGCAGTCTGTGGTTTTCAGAGTAGTTTGTAGTTTTTCCCAAACTAAGATACCTTTATAAATTTCAGTTTTAGCACAGTGATTTATAATTGTTGACTTCAGTGCTCTTCCTAAAATGACTGTTTCATTATTTCTGTCTAAATACTTTTGTTTCTTTTAAATCAGCAATTTTCCCATATACACACAGGTGCCTATAATCACTCCTTCACGACACATTCAATGAACCACAAGGGACTCACTTTCCCAGCCTGCTCTTAGTGGCAAGGTATTGGTGATCCCTTACTCATCTTCCGTAGACAGCAGAGGTGATAAGGTCCTATTTTGCAAACAGCTTTTGTATTGTCATTAAAATTCTGGTTTGAGCCTATGATTGTCCCCCATTTGGGGACAAATAAAATTATATCTATCTATCTATGTCAGATGACTTTTAAAATATATGACTAGATTGTTTAAATGTAGAAAAGACTCATCACACCAGTTAACAAAATCACCTGCTACTGGACCATGATTGGTTTCATTCTCATAAAGATAAGGCTGTTTTCAAATTTACTGTGAAAACTGGTAAGGTAGAGAATGAACAAATGAGGCGAAAGAACTGACCACAGTGGGTACCCAGTGGATGAGGACAGCATGTCAGACAGACAACCATTTTCATTTACTTTTTGAGTCCTGTCTGTTTAAAAAGTCAATCAGCCACCATAATTGTCATCCAAATTAAAATCTTTAATAAGTCTCTCTGCAAGAATGTTAGGCTTTATGGTATTAAAAGCTGATGTGAAGTCTACAAACAGAAGCCTTGTGTGAGTCTTGATGGCTTCCAAGCGGTTATATAAGAACTGAAGCAAAGTGACAATGGTGTCCTTTGTCCCCATATTAGACTAGTAGGCAAACTGAAATGGACCTAATAAACCCTGAGTTGCTTCTGTCAGTTTCTTCTTTAAACGTTTTTTAAATGATTTTATGACCAGTGATGTCAGAGCCACTGGTCTGAAGTAATTTACTGTTGAATGGTTTTTGTTTTTAGCTACTGGAATTACTGTCTACTGTTCCAATGACAACCTAAAACAAAATGTTCTTCTGTGACTATTTCAGCATTACGAAGTATTACATTTCAAATTAAATAGTGACAAAGCACTAAATGCTTAAAGGGCCCTATGTGGCAATATCATGATATTTATTTATTAAAGTATAAATTCAATACTTGTCCTTTTTTATAAATGGAAACCAAAGACCTTTTTATTCACCCAATTAAATTATACAATGAAAGAACCTTGTAAAAAAACAATCCATTTGACACCCATACTTTAAACCCACTTACTGTTTTTAGAAAGAGAAGTGAGAAGCCAGATTAAGAATGGAGTGTAATTAGAAGGTAGAATTAGCAACAGATTAAATACTCAGTGGGTACTGAAACTAGCAGTCAGTGCTACCAGCTAGGATCTGAGGTTTCAGATTCCTGGTTTAAACTGACAAGAGTTAAGCAGGCCATTCCAAACACATCTTTGCCTCAATTACTGTGTCTCTTGTTTCACTTTGGTTTCTTTAGCATTTGGTGCATATCATGTTTGTTATATTATCAGCACCTCCTATCAGCTGTAACGATAATACAGTATAAGGAGGATGTGTGTTTGTTTTCCTTTTTATAGATTTTTATGAATTGGTTTACTGGATATACAATTTAAAGAGATTGTTATTTTCATGGGAATTGTTACATATGCATTATTTTCACTTTTAATTTACAAACTTTTGTAAAAGCAATACTTGTCCTTTATTTCCGGCCCCAGGTGTGGTTACATCTGTTTCTCGCAGGACGTATAACGCTACCCGTGTTGTGAAGGGGGGTCGGCTGAACGCACGCTGAGATGCCATCGGATCATCTGCTGACTTGCTGCTGCTGGCGAGCTGCCTGTTCTGCTTGTCGCATGTCGCTGTTTTAAGAGCTGGGAGCACATGATGCGTTTCTGCCAAAAGCAATCCAACAACTGCTAGGTTAAATATCCGTGGACTTGTTTTAAATGATGGCTCACTGTCTTGTCTCGTAAAAACAATACTTATCCCTTATTTCCAGCCCCGGGCGTGGTTAAATCTCTTTCTCGCAGGACATATAACGCTGCTTGCATTGTCGTGCTGCCCGTCGATCATTTTAAAGCCTGTAGAGCCACTGACCTTTTTGCCACTTCGTGTCTCTGCTGCTCGCATTGTGAAGAGGGGGGGGTTAGGGTGGCTGAACGCACGCAAGAAGTGGTCGGATCATCTGCTGCGAGCTGCGTGTTTTGCTTGTCGCTTGTCATTGTTCTAAGATCCTGGAGCAAGTTAAAGTGTTCTCTCGCGGGACTTCAAATTGTCTTCTGAGAAGGTCACGTCTCATCTCCCTAGTCTGCCTCCCCAAGTTATTTTTATTATAATAGAGAGACAGATAGTGCTATGCGCTAGCCTCTTTGTGGTTCTGCCATTTGCTTATGGGGATGTGGATGTACAATTTAAACAGATTTACATTTTCATTTGAAGTGTTACATTTGCATCGACGCAACATATAACTGCCCCGATTGAATTTCGTTTCTTATCTATCTAATAAATAAACCGACTTTTTTGAATGTTTGGCTCTGAGATTTGTTAATTGTCTTTGCAAAAGCTATTCTAACAGGAAACTGTTAAATGTTTTAATACAAATGGCATATCAAGATCTCCTTTGTTGTCTAATGTTATCTGCGGAAGATGTACTGCACTACCTTTCTTGGATACATCCTTCTTTCTACAGTAATTCATGTGGTGGAAGACCGGACAGTGTTAACGGTTGTAGATATTTTTGGGATTGAGTTGTTGTTTTCATCTTCCGCACGATCACCACCAACTGTTCCACTTCCCGGGTCCTCCCTTGAAAAAAATTTTTTCCAAAAGTCTTGTCTCCTAAAAAGTCTTGTTGTGCAGTTTCCATGTTTCATGTTGGCTGGGATTGGCTCCAGCAGACCCCCGTGACCCTGTGTTCGGATTCAGCGGGTTGGAAAATGGATGGATGGAGAACCCTGTGACCCTGTAGTTGGGATATAGCGAGTTGGATAAGGAATGGATGTATTTACTGTACTATCATCTTCTTTTTGATATATGCTCTCATACACAACTAAGACATAATTCTCTCTTTTTTGGAGTGTGGGTCCCAAGCTCACTTACAAGTTCATATTATTTTTTCCAAACTGAGCCTCTAAGGCTTGAATGCAACAATAAAAACAAGGCAATCATTTTTTAGGCCATGTCAGAACTTTTGTAACGTGGCAGATAAGTAGTTCAGTTTCGTTCTGTTTACGTTCAAAGTTGTATGTGCCTGCAGAGAGTACACTATATCTGGGTGTTCTGACTTTGATGAAGTGTATATCACATTAAATAGATGGTAGTGATTAAAGATGCAGTGTCTGCTGTTGATAAATTCTGTCAGGTTTTGTGAAATGATAAAGTCAAAAATGATGAAGTTGCAAAGGAAGAAACTGCTTTATAAGGCTTATAAGACTAATGACTGCAAAGTGAATCGCAGAGTGTATGAGAACATGAGGGCAACCATTAAGAAGGATATCAGGGAGGCTAAAAGACAGTCAGAGAGAATATAGCAGATAAGGCGAAAGATGACCCTAAGAGATTCTTTTAGTATTTTACTAGAAAAACAGTTAAGAAGGAGGCCAAGAGCATCAGAAATAGTATTCTTCTTCTTTCTGCTGCTCCCGTTAGGGGGTTACCACAGCGGATCACCTTCTTCCATATCTTTCTGTCCTCTGCATCTTGTTCTGTTACACCCATCCCTCTCATTCACACACATGTATTCTGTCTTGGTGGTCCTACTGACCTTCATTCCTCTCCTCTCTAGAGCAGATCTCCAACTCTCCAGGGTCTCCTCAACCTGCTCACTACTTTCGCTACAGATCACAATGTCATCAGCAAACATCACAGTCCAAGGGGACTCCTGTCTAATCTCATCTGTCAACCTGTCCATCACCATTGCAAATATGAAAGGGCTCCGAGCCGATCCCTGATGTAATCCCACCTCCGTCACTCCTACTACAGACCTCACCACGGTCACACTTCCCTCGTACATATCCTGTACAACTCTTACGTACTCTGCCACTCCTGACTTCCTCATACAATACCACAACTCCTCTCTTGTCACCCTGTCATATGCTTTCTACTGGTCCACAAAGACGCAATGCAACTCCTTCTGGCCTTCTCTCTACTTCTCCATCAACACCCTCAGAGCAAACATTGCATCTGTGGTGCTCGCTCTTGGCATGAAACCATCCTGCTGCTCACTAATCGTCACCTCACTTCTTAACCGAGCTTCCATTAGTCTTTCCCATAATTTCATGCTGTGGCTCATCAATTTTATCCCACTGTAGATACTGCAGTCCTGCATGTCCTCCTTATTCTTAAATATCGGCACCAGTACACTTCTTCTTCACTCCTCGGGAATCCTCTCACTTTCCAAGATTTCATTAAACAATCTGGTTAAAAACTGCACTGCCATCTCTCCTAAATACCTTCATGCTTCCATAGGTATGTCATCTGGACTAACAGCTTTCCCATTCTTCATCCTCTTCATAGCTGTCCTTACTTCCTCCTTGCTAATCCGTTGCACTTTCTGATTCATTACCTCCACATCATCCAACCTCTTCTCTCTTTTGTTCTCTTCATTCATCAGCCTCTCAAAGTACTCTTTCAATCTGTGCAACACACTGTCTTTGCTTGTGAGTACGTTTCCATCTTTATCCTTTATTATCCTAACCTGCTGCACATCTTTCCCAGCTCGGTCCCTCTGTACCCCACCGGTCCTTTTCTCCCTCCTTAGTGTCCAGCCTCTCATTCAACTCATCATACGCCTTTTCTTTAGTCTTCACTACCTCTCTCTTCACCTTGCACCTTATCTCCTTGTACTCTTGTCTACTTTCTGCATCTGTCTGACTATCCCACTTCTTCTTTGCCATCCTCTTCCTCTGTATACTCTCCTGTACTTCCCCATTCCACCACCAGGTTTCCTTTTCCTCCTTCCTCTTTCCAGATGTCACGCCAAGCACCCTTCTTGCTGCCACCCTTACTACATCAGCTGTAGTTTCCCAACTGTCTAGTAACTCTTTACTGCCACCCAGTGCCTGTCTCACCTTCTCTCTAAACGCAATCTTGCAGTCTTCCTTTTTCAGCTTCCACCATTTGATCCTTCGTTCTGTCCTCACTCTCTTCCTCTTCTTGATCTCCAATTTTATCCTACAGACCACCATCCTATGCTACTTAACTACACTTTCCCCTGCCACCACTTTGCAGTCTACAATCTCCTTCAGATCGACTCTTCTGCATAGGATGTAATCTATCTCTGTGCATCTTCCTTCACTCTTGTACGTAACCCTATATTCCTCCCTCTTCTTAAAATATGTATTCACCACAGCCATGTCCAACCTTTTGACAAAATCCACTATCCTCTGACCTTCTTCATTCCTCTCCTTGACACCATACCTACCCATCACCTCCTTGTCTCCACTATTCCCTTCACCATCATGTCCATTGAAATCTGCTCTAATCACCACTTTCTGTCCCTTGGGTACATCACTTCATCACTCCAAAAATCTTCTTTCTCACCCACTGCACACCCAACTTGTGGTACATATGCACTAACAACATTCATCATCGCACCTCCAATTTCCAGCTTCATAATCATCACTCTGCCTGACACTCTTTTCACCTCCAGAACATTCTTGACATACGGTTCCTTCAGAATAACCCCTACTCCATTTCTCCTCCTATCCACACCATGATAGAACAATTTGAATCCACCTCCAATCCACCTGGCCTTACTCCCCTTCCATTTAGTCTCTTGCACGCACAATATATCAACCTTCCTTCTCTCCATCACATCTGCTAACTCTCTCCCCTTACCAGTCATACTGCCAACATTCAAAGTTCCTACCCTCAGTTCCACTCTCTTTACTTTCCTCCTCTCCTCCTGCCTCCAGAGACATCTCCCCCCTCTTCTTCTCCTTTTTCTTCTTAGGCCAACAGTAGCCCAATTTCCGTCAGCACCCTGTTGGCTAACAGTACTGGTGGTGGTCGTTGTTAACCCAGGGCTCGACCGATCTGGTATGGAAATTTGTATCGTTGTCCGCATATTGATTTGGCAAAATTTTACAACGGATGCCCTTCCTGACGTAACCCTCCCCATTTATTCAGGCTTCAGACTGGCATGAAGAAACACACTGGTTTGTGCATCCCCTGTGGCATCAGAAATAGTAAGGGGAATTAAAAGATACAGACAATGAAATAGCGGATGCCCTAATCTTACATTTTTCTGAGGTGTTTACAAGAGAGCAAGTGGATAACCTCCCAGAGGTAAATGCAACTACTAAGGAGGTACTGAGGGATTTAGAAATTATAGAGGGAGAAGTGCTGTTCAGATTAAATAAGCTGAAATCAAACAAATCACCAGGACCAGATAATATTTACCCTTGAGTTCTTAAGGAGGCTAGTGAGTGCATATATAAACCCTTGACACATATTTTTAGGAAGTTACTTGCGCATTAGAGAGATTCCGAAGGACTGGAAAATGGCAAATATCATCCCATTATATAAAAAGTGTGACAGGGCAGATCCAAGCAACTATAGGCCAGTACGCTTAACATGCATCACAGGAAAATTAATGGAAGGAATTATTAAGGATAAGATTGAGCAACACATGGCAAGGACAGGAGTTATTCTGAACAGTCAGCATGGGTTCATAAGAGGGAGGTCGTGTTTTACTAACATGCTGGAATTCTACGAGGAGGCAACAAAAGGATACGATCAAAGTGGAGCTTATGATATTATGTATCTTGACTTTCAGAAAGCATTTGATAAGGTGCCCTATGAGAGATTGGGCATCAAGTTAAAATAAGTGGGAGTTCAGGGTGATGTTTTTAGATGGGTGCAGAATTGGCTCAGACACAGGAAGGAGAGGGTGATGGTGTGAGGAACATACGTCAGAATTGGCCGATGTTAATAGTGGTGACCAGCAGGGGGCAGTCTAGGGCCGCTGCTCTTTTTTATATATATATAAATGATTTAGATAGGAATGTAAGTAACAAGCTGGTTAAGCTTGCAGATGATACCAAGATAGGTGGATTAGCAGATCATTTCAAATCCGTTATATCATTACAGACGGACTTGAACAGCATACAGGCTTAGGCAGATTTGTGGCAGATGAAATTTAATGTCAGTAAATGTAAAGTATTACACATAGGAAGTAAAAATGTTAGGTTTGAATACACAATGGGCGGTCAGAAAATCGACAGTACATCTAATGAGAAGGATTTAGGAGTCATTGTGGACTCTTAGCTATCGACTGCCAGACAGTGTTCAGAAGCCGTTAAGAAGGCTAACAGACTGTCAGGTTATATAGCGCCTTGATCCGTGGAGTACAAGTCACAGGAGGTTCTGCTCAACCTTTATAATGCACTGGTGATGCCTCATCTGGAGTCCTGTGTGCAGTTTTGGTCTCAAGGCTACAAAAAGGACATAGCAGAGCTAGAAAAAGTCCAGAGAAGAGCAACAAGACTGATTCCAGGGCTACAGCGGTTTAGATATGAGGAAAGATTAAAAGTACTGAGCCTTTGCAGTTTAAGCAAAAGAAGATTAAGAGGTGACATGATTGAATTGTTTAAAATTATGAAGGGAATTAGTCCAGTGGATCGAGACTGTTATTTTAAAATTAGTTCATCAAGAAAACGAGGACACAGTTGGAGACTTAAGGGTAAATTTCACTCATTCATTAGGAAATTTTCCTTTACACAAAGAACGATAGACACTTGGAATAAGCTATCAAGTAGTGTGGTAGACAGTAAGACGTTAGGGACTTTCAAAACTCAACTCTATGTTTTTTTGGAAGAAATAAGTGGATAGGACTGGCGAGCTTTGTTGGGCTGAATGGCCTGTTCTCATCTAGAGTGTTCTAACGTTTTAACATTTTTTCTAATCAGTTATGAAATGCTTTTTATTAGAATCAGTATTAGAAGAGAAATCGGCCTGTAGGATTTGCAGTTTAAGGTTTGTTTATGCATTTGTTTCTCTTTTTTGTTTAAGAAAAGTTAATACCTAAACCTCGTGCAATGATTTGGTAGTTTCTCACTCCTCAAACCAGTTGGCCTCGTTTTATGTTTTTCTTGTTCCTAATGCAAACTGTGTATTCTCTTTAGACTGTCTGTGTTTTGCGTTTAAATTCCATGATATCAAAATTCACTTTGAAAAAAATTGACTTGAAAGCATTTATTTTATCAGCATCGGCTAATGTGAGATTAAGGATGACATTTTTGGTGTTCAGATAGAAGAATTAGATTCACTTTTGTTAGATTTCAAATAAAACATCTTTTTTTAAAATAAACCTATGTGGATAAGCCCTATTATATGAAGTTAGTAATTATTTTAAACATAGCAGTGTCTGTTAAACTATACTCAAAAGCTAGGTGTGGTCAGTTGCATAGCAATTGTTCTTTGTGTGCTGTACTCTGTGTCCAGTCCGGTCCTAATGCAGGAAAAAAACAGAAACATTTTCAGAATTCATTTCTGAGACCAGGATGGTGTGCAAAGACACCCAGCCCTCCCTGTTCCTGTTCAAAGTTGTGACACAAAGTTATGTGGAGCCATTGTTTGAAGTAATAAGGAATGGCTTCCCTTTCCCCTTCCTGTTCATTTTGTACAGGCTGAAATTTATGTGTATTCCTTTTTCAGTGCCTTTCTGATCCACATGCTTCAACTAGGCCTGTGGTAATGGACTCCTTAAACAATTTATTTTGCTAACTTTTATGAGAGTGCATTTAATATGGAATTTACAGGTAAATATACTGTATGCTCACTGAGCAAATTCTTCTGAACTCTGTGCTAATACAGTACTGGGTAGGGCCTTCTTTTGCTCTCAAAACAGGCCCATTTCTTTGTGGTTTGGATTCCACAAGATGTTAGAAACATTCCTTTGAGATTCTTGTCCATGTTGACATGATTGCATCACGCAATTTCTGCTAATTTGTCAGCTGCACATTCATAATGCAAGTCTCTTCTTCTACCACATCCCAAAGGTATTCTATTGGGTTTGAATTTAGTGACTAGGAAGGTCACTGAGGAACTCTGGACTTATTGTCATGTTCATGAAAACAGTTTACCTTGTGACATGGTGCCTTATCGTGTTAGAAGTAGCCATTAGATGATAAGTAAATTGTGGCTATGAAGGAATGTGCATATTCAGCAACAACACTCAGATAGACTGTAGTATTCAAGTGATGATTGGTTGGTATTAATGGGCCCATAGCATGCCAAGAACATATCCCCTGCACCTTCACACCACCACTTCCAGCCTGCACTATTTGTACAAGGCAAGTTGGGTGCATTTGCATGCTGTGGACACCTTCAATATGTGTGCCTCAGCAGAAATTGAGACCAGTCCATGTTTTTATTATCCTTCAGTTGTCCAGTTTAGGTGAGCCTGTGCCCACCACAGCCTCAGCTTTCTGTTCTTGGCAGGAATGGAACCCAACGGCATCTTCTGCTGTTGTAGGCCATCTGTCTCAGGGTTTGATGTGTTGTTCTTTTTGAGATGCTCTTCTGCTCACCACACTTGTACAAAATGGTTATTTGAGTTACCGTAGATTTTCTCTCAGATCAGTCTGCCTGTTCTCCTCTGACCTCTCTCATCAAAGCATTCCTGTCTGCAGAACTTCCGCTCACTGGATATTTTTTGCACCATACTGAGTAAACTCTATGGACTGTTGTTTGTGAAAATCACAGAAAGTAAGACATGATTGTCTGTTTAGATAATTGATTAGAAAAGCAAATGTACAGGTGCTCTTAATAATTTGTTTAGTGACTACGCTCATTTAATCACCTCATCATCCGTCACCTTTCAGACCTGCTAAATTCAGCTGGAGCCTATCCTAGCAGTACTGGGTTCAAAGCTACACCCAGTTCTGGATGGAGTGTCAGTCGCAGCATCCCAAGATACACACTCACACACATACCTATACTTACTAACATGGGGCTAATAAAGTCATCATTTAATCTATCATAAAATAATACTGTGTGTGCAGATCTTCAGGAAATCAGTATTTTTTTCTCACAGTTCTTTATTGAGTAAACCTTTGATGACATTTACAGTTTTTGTACTTTTTTTTGTTAATTTTAAAATTGTCATTATTAATTAATTAGTTTTTGTCTAGCATTATATTCTCTGTGAAACTGGTTTATCACAGTCTTCCTTTAATAATGCGTTGTTATGCACTTATTTGTGTTTTCCAAAAAAAAATATTTTGCTGTTACATGTAATATTAAATGATTTAGTTTTGGACTGAGTCATACATCTAAACAAAACCTTTGGGGTATTAATTATTATTATTATTTTTATTACTACTACTTATTTAAGAATGCAGAATTTATACAATAGATTTACACTACATGCTTCAGTACTCATATTTTGTAACCTAGGTTAAGATTCACTTTGATATCATGTACAACATATATAGATAGATACTTTATTAATCCCAAGGGGAAATTCACATAATCCAGCAGCAGTATACTGATACAAAAAAAACAATATTAAATTAAATATTAATAAAAATGAAAAAATAAAAAAGAAGACAATAACTTTGAGTAATGTTAGCATTTACTCCCCCGGGTGGAACTGAAGAGTCACATAGTGTGGGGTCCCCTCAGTCAGTCAGTGGAGCAGGACAGTGACAAAAGTCTGTCACTGAAGATACTCCTCTGCCTGGAGATGACACTGTGGATGCAGTGGATTCTTCATGATTGACAGGAGTTTGCTTAATGCCCGTCGCTCTGCCACAGATGTTAAACTGTCCAACTACTACTATAATAGAGCCTGCCTTCTTAACAAGTTTGTCCAGGCGTGAGGCGTCTTTGATCTTTATGCTGCCTCCCCAGCACACCACCGCGTAGAAGAGGGCACTCGCCACAACCGTCTGGTAGAATATCTGCAGCATCTTATTGCAGATGTTGAAGGATGCCAACCTTCTAAGAAAGTATAGTTGGCTCTGACCTTTCTTACATAGAACATCAGTATTGGCAGTCCAGTCCAATTTGTCATCTAGCTGCACTCCCAGATATTTATAGGTTTGCACCCTCTGCACAGTCACCCTTGATGATCACAGGGTCCATGAGGGGCCTAGGCCTCCTAAAATCCACCACCAGCTCCTTGGTTTTACTGGTGTTAAGGTGTAAGTGGTTTGAGTCGCACCATTTAACAAAGTCTTTGATTACCTTCCTGTAGTCCTCCTCCTGCCCACTCCTGATGCAGCCCACAATAGCAGTGTCGTCAGTGAACTTTTGCACGTGACAGGACTCCGAGTCATATTGGAAGTCTGATGTATATAGATTGAACAGGACCAAAAAAGGTACAGTCCCCTGCGGTACCCCTGTGTTGCTGAACACAATGTCAGACCTGCAGTTCCCAAGACGCACATATTGAGGTCTGTCTGTAAGATAGTCCACGATCCATGTCACCAGGTGTGAGTCTACTCCCATCTCAGTCAGCTTGTCTCTTAATGAGCAGAGGTTGGATATATATATATACATATATATATGCTATAAATCATAATACCGTATATACTCGTGGATAAGTTCTCCTGCGGGTAAGTTGGGACTTGATATTACCAGATAATTTCTGGTATTTTATAATGTCGGTCGTATAAGTCGAATGTGGAAAACTCACGCTATTGGTCCAAGAGATTATGATATGCCAACACCCACCTGAGAGAGTAACCACAGAGCACACGGCCTTAGTATGTGGGTGTGGCAATGCGCTGTATCAGCGTGTGCTCCTAACCTTTCTCTCTCTCTCTATTGTGCCTACGTGACCACACGGTACCCAAACTATTCCGAAGTGATGTTTGCACTGATTTGTGTTTTTTGTATCTCACACCCTCACACACCTTTATCATAAGAGCATCCCTTATCTACGATGGAGCGTTCGATCAAGAGAAAATATGAAGCTGGTTTTAAATTAAAAGTTGTTGAAGTAGCAAAAGAAATTGGTAACTGTGCTGCTGTAACAAAGTTCGATGTAACTGAGAAACTGGTACGAGATTGGAGGAGGCAAGAAGATGTAAAAAAAAATAAGAAGAATAAGTGTCGCATTTTTGAATGGGCGTATAAGTCGGGCTCTGAGTTTATGATCGATTTTTCAGGTTTCAAGACTCGACTTACACGTGAGTATATACAGTAATGGCTTGCATGTATAGATATCTGTTTGCAAAGTGATTATAATAATTACTTCACAGAACAGCTTGTTAAAACAAATGAAAGCATAATTATTTGTAGGTTTTATTTCAGATTACTGAAGTAAGTCAACCTTGTTTCTGTTAAGATGTTCTCAGTTTTACTGAACTAAATTTGTTTGTTTACATTATAGAGAGTGTTATTCAAGTCATTGTAAGTTAAAACAAATGTAAATAAATTGCTATAATTTTCCATAGACACATGCTTTCTTTGCTAAGCTATTAGATCCCATTTTACATTTAGTTACTGAACAATCCACAGTGTTCTTTGCAGCCTAAACAGTTCCATATGTACAAGTGTGCTCTTTGCAGATACTACTTCACAGCTTACGTTAGGCCTGGATTGTATTGTCTTGGCCTGAACAGGTACAGCAGCCATCACAATAAGAACCATTTTCAACTTAAACACAACTCCTGCTACTATAACAATACAGTATTGTTACTTTAACAAAAACAGCTTCTGCTCTCTTTCTGTGGCCTTTAATCACCCTAATTATAACTCTTACCATATTAACACCAGGCTATACTGTCGGTTGCTTTATTGTTCTTATTTTTTTATTTTTAATGACCTCTGAAATACACTTACAGCATCTATTAGTTACTCTACCAGATCAGAGTGTATTTAGAAAGGGGCTAATATATGTTCTCTTGAAAGCAAATTGGGTCAAGTATTTTACAAAAGATTTTCACACAATAGATTCAGTTGACAGCAACAGCTGACTTTTGCAGTCTTCCTGGAGTTAGTGTTGACACGCTCCTCTGGTATAAATGGTTTTCAAAAGGCTTCATCACCAAAGCAAAGGCTGAGTGATCACCTGTCTTATCTATCCACTTTTTTGAGCCAGGACAGGATTATGGGATGCTTGATGTTGTGGGTTCCTATTTAAATAAATGTTCTGAAGTCACCCTGCAAAAGATCCACAGTGAGTGTGTATGTGTGTATTGCTCTACTGGAGAATGGCAGGTGAATTCTTTATTCATCTTCAGCCACCCTAAGTAGATAAAGACATTTCCTAATGTTATATAGGAATAGATAAGAAAAACAGCTAGAGTGCAATTAATCATCCTATAGAGTGTGACAGAGTAAGACACTTAAGGTATCACACAATCAAACCTTTGCCATTTTTCACTTGAGACTGTCAGTGGTCCTTTGTTCAATAATAGGAATATAACCATATATACTGTGCATATAAACTACCGGTACGGTGGGCTGGCGTCCTGCCCGGGGTTTGTTTCCTGCCATGCGCCCTGTGTTGGCTGGGATTGGTTCCAGCAGACCCCCGTGACCCTGTAGTTAGGATATAGCGGGTTGGATAATGGATGGATGGATGTACACTACCGGTCAAAAGCTTTAGAACATCTCAGTTTTTCCAGTTTTTCTTGATATTTAATCAGCTGAGATGTCCTAAAATGGGGAAAAGGTAAGCAGTAAACTGCCACAGGTTTAAATTTAAAATTTAGGTTAGGAAAAACTTTAGGTTACAACCTACAGAAGTTCTGTAGTGATTAAAGTAAATGAACCCTTGCAAGTTGAAGCAAACAATTTGCACAGGTGTCCCAGCTTTTGTTGATTACTTTAAACCCCTCTGTCTGTCTTATTGCAGAGTTGGAATAGACTGTGTCGCTACACACTACACTCTGTAGGTTGCCTATTGAAAGGACAAATTGACACTAAATTTTAATCAGTGTTAAACACCCATGTGTCAAAGTTATTTTTGAATGAGTATGTGCATATTTCTTCTTTTATGTACACTGTTTTTAAATGGCGAATATATATTTACTGTTGTTTTGTTTTAAGTGTACCATTCAGAGGAAAATGTTAGCTAGTTTACATTAAAATTACTGCTGGTAACGGGTCATCACTGAACAAAAATGGATAAAACTGGGTCCCAAGGCCAAAACGTTTGAAAACTACTCCATTACAGAATATTCTTACATACACAAGCACCCAACATGTATGCACCAGTTTTTTGAAGTTAAACATCCATCCATTTTCCAACCCGCTGAATCCAAACACAGGGTCACAGGGGTCTACTGGAGCCAATCCCAGCCAACATAGGGCACAAGGCAGGAACCAATCCTGGGCAGGGTGCCAAACCACCGCAGGACACACACAAACACACCCACACACTAGGGACAATTTAGAATCACCAATCCACCTAACCTGCATGTGTTTGGACTGTGGGAGGAAACCGGAGCGCCCGGAGGAAACCCACGCAGACACGGGAGAACATGCAAACTCCACACAGGGAGGACCCGGGACGCGAACCCGGGTCTCCTAACTGCGAGGCAGCAGCGCTACCACTGCGCCACCGTGCCGCCCGAAGTTAAACTTTACAATTTACATACAGTCATATGAAAAAGTTTGGGAACCCCTCTTAATTCTTTGGATTTTTGTTTCTCATTGGCTAAGCTTTCAAAGTAGCAACTTCCTTTTAATATCTGACATGCCTGATGGAAACAGTAGTATTTCAGCGGTGACATTAAGTTTATTGGATTAACAGAAAATATGAAACATGCATCATAACAAAATAAACAGGTGCATAAATTTGGGCACCCCAACAGAGATATGACATCAATATTTAGTTGAGCCTCTAGACGCCTCCTATAGCCTGTGACGAGTGTCTGGATTCTGGACTGAGGTATTTCTGACCATTCTTCATACAAAATCTCTCCAGTTCAGTTTAATTGCATGGACAGCCTGCTTCAAATCATCCCATAGATTGTCGATGATATTCAAGTCAGGGGACTGTGACGGCCATTCCAGAACATTGTACTTCTCCCTCTGCATGAATGCCTTTGTAGATTTCCAACTGTTTTTTGGGTCATTGTCTTGTTGGAATATCCAACCCCATGTAACTTCTACTTTGTGACTGATGGTTGAACATTATCCTCAAGAATTTGTTGCTATTGGGTTGAATTCATCTGACCCTCGACTTTAACAAGGGCCCCAGTCCCTGAACTAGCCACACAGCCCCACAGCATGATGGAACCTCCACCAAATTTGACAGTAGGTAGCAGGTGTTTTTCTTGGAATACGGTGTTCTTCTTCCGCCATGCAAAGCGCTTTTTGTTCTGACCAAATAACTAAATTTTTGTCTCATCAGTCCAAAGCACTTTGTTCCCAAATGAATCTGGCTGGTCTAAATGAGTACTGGTATACAACAAGCGACTCTGTTTGTGGCGTGAGTGCAGAAAGGGCTTCTTTCTCATCACCCTGCCATACAGACGTTCTTTGTGCAAATTGCGCTGAATTGTAGAACGATGTACAGATACACCATCTGCAGCGAGATGTTCTTGCAGGTCTTTGGAGGTGATCTGTGGGTTGTCTGTAACCATTCCCACAATCCTGTCCATATGCCGCTCTTGTATTTTTCTTGGTCTGCCAGACCTGCTGGGTTTAACAGCAACTGTGCCTGTGGCCTTCCATTTCCTGATTCCATTCCTTACAGTTGAAACTGACAGTTTAAACCTCTGAGATGGCTTTTTGTAGCCTTCCCCTAAACCAGGAGACTCAACAATCTTTGTTTTCAGATCTTTTGAGAGTTGCTTTGAGGATCCCATGCTGTCTGTCACTCTTCAGAGGAGAGTCAAAGGGAAGGAAGCACAACTTGCGATTGACCACCTTAAATACCTTTGACCACTCATGATTGGACACACCTGTCGTATGAAATTCAAGGCTTAACGAGCTCATCCAACCAATTTGATGTCACAAGTAATCAGCAATGAGCAGTGACATACATTCAAATCAGCAAAATGACAAGGGGACCCAAAGTTTTGCACAGCCAATTTTTCACATTTGATTTAATCTCATACAACTAAATACAACTTCACTAAAACTCTTTCTTCAGAAAGCACCCCAGTACTCAGATGTTACTAGGAAATGAAAGACATACCACTGTTATTTTTTTGGTTGAAAGGAGAGTCAATTATTAAGCAGGCTGAGAGGGGTTCACAAACTTTTTCATATGACTGTAATTTGATTACTCTGGAATTTAGTCCACAAGTGATCCTTCTTATGTCATCCAACATGTGCATTTGAAAACCTTATAAGGCACATGGTATGTTAACTGCTCTGAAAATTTTGAAAATAATTTAACTGTCATCCCATAATAATTAATTGTGACATCATATTTATTCATCAGAGATAAAGGATGAAATGTATGTACATATGTGTCAAACCTTTCTGAAAACATCTTGTAGATTGCTGTTACTGTAAGGGAACGGTGGCATATCAAAAATGGCTTTGTGTTCATGATACATATGAAAACTGAAAAACAGATCACAAAAGTGTTATTTTGTTTTTTAAAGAAAGTGGTGCTATGCTAACATTTTTATAATTTAGCCTGATGAGAAAAATTAACACTGATGTTGAATATTTGGCATCATAATTGGTCATTATTTTAAGTAAAGTTTGAGTAACAGAGTCCTGATAAGCAAAATTGTTGCTGTTGTTGTTCAAGTCAAGATACATTCACACCATGAAACCAAACAAGGTGTCTAAAAAGAAAAAAGTAATGCTTGCCCATTAAAAACAAATTCATGGATAAACAGGGAATAACTGGCAAAATGGAGTGGATTGAACTGTTCACCTCAACTGCCCATGCTGTGACCTGCAAATGTTGCATTAAAGTAATCTCAGAACGTTTTTTGCCAAAGGGGTACAGCACTGTCTATCTGGAAATGCTGATCAAGGGCAGGCAACTTGGTGGAGACTTTAATGTCTAGTGTGAAAATGACCACATATTTTACGGTCTGCTTTAGTCTCAGTGAACAATACAGTAATCCCTCGCTATATCGAGCTTCGACTTTCGCGGCTTCACTCCATCGCAGATTTTAAATGTAAGCACATCTAAATATATATCACGGATTTTTCGCTGGTTCGCGGCTTTCTGTGGACAATGGGTCTTTTAATTTATGGTACATGCTTCCTCAGTTTATTTGCCCAGTTGATTTCATACAAGGGACGCTATTGGCGGATGGCTTAGAAGCTACCCAATCAGAGCATGTATTACGTATTAACTAAAACTCCTCAATGATATACGATATGCTTCCCGCGCGGTGCTTGAGATTGTTTGCTTCTGTTTGTCTCTCTCACTCTCTCTGCCTGACGGGGGGGGTGTGAGCAGAGGGGCTGTTTGCCTAGAGGATACGGACGCTCCTCTAAGAAATGCTGCTTTATCGCGGTGCTTCTGCCTACTTAAAAGCACATATTGATTTTTTGATTGTTTGCTTTTCTACGCTCTCTCTCTCTCTCTCTCTCTGACATTCTCTGCTCCTGAAGACGCTCCTTTGAAGAGAAGATACAGTATGTTTGCATTCTTTTAATTGTGAGAAAGAACTGTCATCTCTGTCTTGTCATGGAGCACAGTTTAAACTTTTGACTAAAGGGTGTTATTTCATGTCTAGAGGGCTCTAATAATGTTAACAGTGTGGGAGAGTTTATAAGGGTTAAAATATATAAAAATAACCATACAAACATATGGTTTCTACTTCGCGGATTTTCACCTATCGTGGTGGGGTCTGGAACGCAACCCCCGCGATCGAGGAGGGATTACTTAATTACAGATTATGTCATCTCCTGAGTTATCTATCATTTTATGACTGGGATAAACACAGCATATCGAATTAAAAATTAAGTTATAAAATTAATGTGAATTTAAAAGGTAAGTCTGTACAGTTTATTGCATGTTCACCTTGTTTCCTTTCCATGAACCAGTGTAAAATCTAACGTAACGTGTCAAACAAACGAGTCACAGACATCATGAAGTTTTGGGGCAGCCACCCGTATATTGTTTTCCTGGCTACAAACGTTGATTTTTAAATGAGCAAAGTTCATAAAACAGAGTCCAAAACAGAACTGACTTGCATTGAAACAAGATGTCGGTTTTAACAGATAGAACGGGAAATGACGTCATTGTCTGCACCAAAATTGGAAGTGATGTCTTCATGACTGGAAGTGACATCATTATTGGCGCTGGGACAAAGCGGGATTTCCTGAGAACGGTCTGCAAGAGACTGAGAGAGACAATTAGCACACTCTGCCGTCCCCTGGTCTGGTGTAGAATTACTGCTATTTAGGCCCTTTAGCTGTTTCCCATGTGCACATGTGTGACACATGTTACTACAAATATCATTGGCTTGTAGCTTATAGATTAGCCTGTGTTTTAGATCTGTATCAGATTTTTTTTATTATTATTTAAAGATAACACAAAATACAGGTGCCGGTCATAAAATTAGAATATCATGACAAAGTTGATTTATTTCAGTAATTCCATTCAAAAAGTGAAACTTGTATATTAGATTAATTCATTACACACAAACTGATGTATTTCAAATGTTTATTTCTTTTAATTTTGATGATTATAACTGACAACTAATGAAAGTCCCAAATTCAGTATCTCGGAAAATTCGAATATTGTGAAAAGGTTCAACATTGAAGACACCTTGTGCCACACTCTAATCAGCTAATTAACTCAAAACACCTGCAAAAGTCTTTAAATGGTCTCTCAGTCTAGTTCTGTAGGCTACACAATCATGGGGAAGACTGCTGACTTGACAGTTGTCCAAAAGACTACCATTGACACCTGGCACAAGGAGGGCAAGACACAAAAGGTCATTGCTAAAGAGGCTGGCTGTTCACAGAGCTCTGTGTCCAAACACATTAATAGAGAGGTGAAGGGAAGGACAAGATGTGGTAGAAAAAAAGTGTACAAGCAATAGGGATAACGGCTGGTACCCTGGAGAGGATTGTGAAACAAAACTGTGGGGGAGATTCACAAAGAGTGGACTGCAGCTGCAATCAGTGCTTCAAGAACCACCAGGCACAGACGTATGCAAGACATGGGCTTCAGCTGTCGCATTCCTTGTGTCAAGCCGCTCTTGAACAAGAGACAGCGTCAGAAGCATCTCGACTGGACTGCTGCTAAATGGTCTAAAGTTATGTTCTCTGATGAAAGTAAGTTTGCATTTCCTTTGGAAATCAAGGTCCCAGAGTCTGGCGGAAAAGAGGAGAGGCACAGAATCCATGTTGCTTGAGGTCTAGTGTAAAGTTTCCACAGTCAGTGATGGTTTGGGGTGCCATGTCATCTGCTGGTGTTGGTCCATTGTGTTTTCTGAGGTCCAAGGTCAACGCAGTCATCTACCAGGAAGTTTTAGAGCACTTCATGCTTCCTGCTGCTGACGAACTTAATGGAGATGCAGATTTTCCAACAGGACCTGGCACCTGCACAAAGTGCCAAAACTACCAGTACCTGCTTTAAGGACCATGGTATCCCTGTTCTTGATTGGCCAACAAACTCGCCTGACCTTAACCCCATAAAAAATCTATGGGGTATTGTGAAGAGGAAGATGCAATACGCCAGACCCAACAATTCAGAAGAGCTGAAGGCCACTATCAGAGCAACATGGGCTCTCATAACACCTGCGCAGTGCCCGGGGCCAGCTCTACGCTGGGGCAAGGGGGGGCAATGCCCCCTTAAACAAACGTCCTGCCCCCTTAAATCAAACTTTTAGAACTTGGGAAAGAAAATAATAGATAACCCATATACTGAATATGGACAAGATTTACTACAGTAGCTGAAAAATCCACTGGAAAAGGCACAAATGAGATGATAGGTTTCACCTCTTGTTCGCTCTTTCCCTCCGTGCACTGTTTGTCCGCAGCTCACACAGCACTGGGCAGAGATCCACCACTCACCCTCCCCCCAGCTAAACATCCAATCACTGTTAGTATGCAAATGACCCGGTGTCAGGTTTCTCAGTAGGCAGGGCTGCGCAACAGCGGCAGGCTTTGAGGAAGCAGCAAATCTCTGTCGTCAAAATAATAGCGACTGGTGAGATAATACATTTGTATTTGTGCAGTAATGGGGGACTAGTCCATTGTTCTTCTCACAGTTTCAGTCTGGTAGAAAAGTGTTTCTTTCTCAATCCCACAAACACCAACTGTGAGCCTGTTTGCTGCATAGAGCCGACTGGAGGACCTCTGTCTGTCTGTCAGACCCCGACACAAAGCCCTGCCCCAGCTTTCAACTCTGCACTCAAGTTTTCTCGTTTCATATACTGATGATATCACAGCGATTTTAGTAAAGCTTAATTATTTTCCTCCCCAGCTTCCAGCAGTTCACAAAGGGAAAGTTAATGCTGTGAGATGCATCCTTTTCCCAAGCTTTTAAAAGTGTGCGCTGCTCCTGCCTGTACCAATAGCAGTAGCAATGATCAGAGACAGCAACTAGCATGTCTACTCCTGTGGCATCAACAGGCACTGCTTCTCCTGTACCTCTGCCAACAATTGCTGCCCCAAAGCAACCCGCTCAGCTACCCAGTGACTTAAATGGTAATACACCATCCCAGCCAATACTGGGTAGTTACCCCAAACGTGTATTTGGTGGTACAACATTAAGATCATTCAATCCTGCCTGGTACCGCACCACCATGGCTGGAGTACTCTGTTGTGGGATGCATGCTTCTGTTTCCCATGTCGGAAATATGGCAGCACTGTTAATGAGAGGGATGTAGTTTTTACCTTAACTGGTTTTAACAACTGGAAAGCAGCACTTGATCGAGACAAGGGGCTACAGAGGCATGTGTCCAGCCACAACCATGTGCATGCTTCAACCATCTGGACTGAGCATAAAAGCAGAGAGGCCACGGGGGGACTGTGGATTCAATGTTGGTTGGTAAAACACAACTTGAAAAAAACCATTACTATGTCAAGAGTATTGGTAGTGCTATAAGGTTTCTCTGTGTAAATGAGTTGGGGCTCTGTGGGACTGCAGAAACCTTGAGACATGATGCAGCGGGTAATGATGATGACATTGCTTCAGGTATTTTTCTAAAACTGATGGAATATACCTTAGAGAAGGATGAGAAGCTAGCAAGCATTGCTAAGGGTGTCCCAAAAAATGCAAAATACACATCTAAGGATATCCAAAATGAAATTATCCAAACACTGGCTGACACGGTGCTTGGAGAGGTCAGGAAAAATATGAAAGTGCTGATTCTGCAGGGTTTTGCCTCAAAAGTGATGGGACCAGGGATAGGTGCAATGTGGAAAATGTGTCTGTGATAATACGGTTTGTCAGAAATTCCATGCCAGAGGAGCATCTTATTGGGTTGCTTGACTTGCAACAACTTGATGCAGAGTACATCACCTCTGAGATACTGTTACACCTTTGTGTTGCTGGCTACAGTGCTGACAGTATGCTTAGCCAGTGTTATGATGAGGTTAGAGGTGGTGTACAAACTCTGCTCCAAAAGAAGCTTGACAGATATGTCCCATATATCCACTGCTACAACCACCAACTGCACTTAGTGGTTGTGCATGCCATGCAGAGTGAGCCATGTGCAAAACGATTTTTTAGCCTATCTAGTTCACTCTACAAATTTTTTCACCACCACTATGTGCTCAATAAACATGATGCACCTTGTCTAAAAAGGCTGCTTGAGATCAGATGGACAAGCCACTATGAGGTGACAAGGTGCACTGTGGACAATCAAGAACAAATCCTTAGTATCCTATCTGAGATGACAGAGGATGATGATGCTGCAGTTGACCTGTGCACCGAGGAATCAGGCCTGCTATGCCAAATTAAGAGGCATCACTTCTTTGAGATTGGAAAGTTCCCAGTGCAGGTGCTTGGTGTCTTGAAACCAGCAAATGCTATTCTACAGTCTCAGTCAGTCGATCTGTGCAGTGCTTCTGAGGTTGTTAGTGAAGCACTGGGCTCTTTAAAAACATCCATGAGGATGACTGTTGGGGAGTGTCATCTCCTGCTGAGGATGAGTCACATCCAACAAAGAGAAGGAGAACAATGAGCAAACACCTGGGTCAAAGTGTTGTGCTCTCAACTTTGGGCCATACAGACTCTGGTGACCCTACCATTTCCCCCCATCAGTCTCTGAAAAGATCCCTGCTCAAAATCCTTGACAGGGCCATTTCAGAAATGGAAACTAGATTTTCACACAAGAATATTCACCTGATGAGAGCCACATCTAGTCTTGCACCCAAATCTAGTGCATTTCTAGACCCTCTGGCTGTGATGGCTCGTACTGTAGCAGATGTTGTAAGTCTGAAAAATGAAGTTCCTGTGGCAAAACAGATGCTGCTCAAAAAATGTTCAAAGGAAACAGACCTGTCCACTGTGTGTAAACTCCTGCAGGAGTACAAGGAAGCCTTTCCTGAGTTGCATAAATTGTATGTAACAGCCCTGGTAATTGGTGTGTCTTCAGCATCGTGTGAGAGTTCCTTCTCCACTTTGTCACGGGTCCTAACCCCCTATCATCGCACCATGTTACATAAAAGAAAGAGGAATTTGGTGATCTTGGCCCATGAGAAGTCCATAACAAATAACTTGAATATGGATGAATTTGTAAGAGTTTTTTGCAAAGGGTAACAGGAGACTGTTGTTGTAGAGTGGATTGAGGAGAAAGGAGAGTGGAGCTGTTCAGTTGCAAACAGAGAGTTCAGTTGCTTACAAAACAAACAAGCTTAAAACAAGACAAAAGACAAAAAAGAAGAAAAAGTTTAAATGTTCTGTTCTAAATCTGTTGTGTTCTACAAATTAGTTTGAGAATTGTAGGAAAAGACATGGTGAATTGTTTTTTTTTAATTACTATGCCAACCCTTTTTAGTTTTGTAAATATTGGCTATATTGAGAGGTCTTATTTTATTCTTACTTTATTTTGCAAATTTATTTGAGAATTAGGCCATCCAATTAAGATACATTTTATGTCGTTGGTTGTAAAGATCTGGATGGATGTTTTATTTTATTCTTTATTTTATTTCTTTATTTTTCAAGACTTGGTGAATTTATTTTTTTTTGTAACTTGGCCTGCCCTTTTTAGTTTTGTTAGTATTGGCAATAGTGAGAAGTGTTATTGTTGGGTTCTAATATATTTGATATAAGCCATCCAATTAAGGTAAATGTCATGTTTTTAGTTGTTATAATTTGATGAGGAATATTTTATTTTTTGTTGTTTTATTTTTCAGTTTTCCTGAGGGATTGCCACCTTATCTTGGTCAGGGGGTTTGCGTGCCTCAGTGACCCTAAGAGCTACACCAGCAGAAGCTTAGCCTTCAGGTGGGACACCCAAGTTGGACAGGTCTTAGGGTAGAGGCCTGATGAAGTACAATACAATTACATGACAAAAACAGTTATCCAGAGCATCCCCACCCCTTTTCCGCCTCCGTCGTCACCATCTGCCCCCTTCACATTTCTGTCTGCCCCCTCATATATGCCTGTCTAGAACCGGCCCGGGCAGTGCCACAGACTGATCGACTTCATGCCACGTCGCATTGCTGCAGTAATCCAGGCCAAAGGAGCCCCAACTAAATATTGAGTGCTGTACATGCTCATACTTTTCATGTTCATACCTTTCAGTTGGCCAACATTTCTAAAATTCCTTTTTTTGCGTTGGTCTTAATTGATATTCTAATTTTCCGAGATACTGAATTTGGGACTTTCATTAGTTGTCAGTTATTATCATCAAAATTAAAAGAAATAAACATTTGAAATACATCAGTCTCTGTGTAATGAATGAATCTAATATACAAGTTTCACTTTTTGAATGAAATTACCGAAATAAATCAACTTTGTCATGATATTCTAATTTTATGACCGGCACCTTTATATATCCTGTGCTTTGTTTTACTTTATGTTACAAAAAAGTCTTAACAAGATTGTGTTTGTCATTTAGAATATTGTTTTCATATACTGTATTGTAGTTCATTTTTGTATACATTTCCCTTTCTGTTATGCAGGGTAGCAATTAGACTATATTTTTTCTTCAGGGAGGTGCTGACGACAGCTTAACTGTTCTCTGGTTTATCAAAATGGTAGCAGAAATGAAAGACCTGAGATTCTGTAGGGGTGGCACGGTGGCGCAGTGGGTAGCGCTGCTGCTTCGCAGTTAGGAGACCCGGGTTTGCTTCCCGGGTCCTCCCTGCGTGGAGTTTGCATGTTCTCTCCGTGTCTGCATGGGTTACCTCCCACAGTCCAAAGACATGCAGGTTACGTGCATTGGCGTTTCTAAATTGTCCCTAGTGTGTGGGTGTTTGTGCCTTGTGGTGGACTGACACCCTGCCCGGGGTTTGTTTCCTGCCTTGCACCCTGTGTTGGCTGGGATTGGCTCCAGCAGTCCTCTGTGACTGTAGTTAGGATATAGCGGGTTGGATAATGGATGGATGGAGATTCTATAGTGTCCTCTGTGTTCAAATTCATATAAAAAACAACCTTACCTGATTTATCACAGCCTTCTGACCTTTGAAACATAGAGGAGAAAATAAAACGAGACTATCAAAGAATCGACGGACCAAATTTTGTTATACGCTGTGGCACAATATATGTTTGTAGCCAGAGCTTCAAATCCATTGAGCACATAAACTTTATGAGCTGCTTTAAGATTGATGCTGTGCCAGGTTTTTAACTGGAACTACTTTAGTGTCCTATTGGCTCTGGAATCATTTTTTGAAAGGGCCTCGGCATGGAGTTAATACTGTATGTGAGAGTCTGCGCTAATGTAAAACAGCACAGCAAGTCTCTGCTCAACAGAACATGACTATAAAATGGCACCTGCTCCTGGTTAGTATACACAACATAACTGCAATGAGATCGTTTTTTTCTAATAATATGAACTATAGCTGTGTAAACCGATGCTGTAAAATACCCGGGGTCCTAGAAACTATTGAAATCGTCAGAAAAAAAAATTGAAATGTAGAGATGTCAGGTAATTGAAAGGAACTACTCTGGGCATCTCTCTCCTAGGAGGATTCGTTTTGCTGACATGCTCGCCTCGCTTGTGTATTAGCGGCGGGAGAAAAAAATTAAAAGGATACCGTTTTGCAAATGTGCTCTCCTCGCTTCTGTAATAGCTGATAAACAAGTGACTCTGTCTTCGGATGTTTCGTGTTGCCTCGCTTGCGTATCCTTGGAGGTGGAGCCCGTACCCCGACTCCATTTCTTACTTCCAGTCCAGACAGACGCCTACACACACTTGTAGACGTTTATGTTTAGGACTAGAGGGCTTTTACCTCTGCTCGCTTTGCTCGCCAACCCCTGTGCGTGCGCTACACGCAAGCCACTTCGCGGATCTGCCACTTGCGTATGAGGAAGCGGATGTACAATTTAAACAGATTGTTATTTTCATTGGGATTGTTACATATGCATAATGAAACTATTTTACATTACAGCGCGTAATTAACCATATTAAAAAAAGAGGAAAGTAAATTATGTTTCATGTTGCGTTAAGAGTTATTCGTTGCGTAATACAATTTTGTTTGTTTGCTTTTGAAATTAACACGCAAATGCTTTTTAAACTTACACTTTTACTTTAAAACTTCAGTAAAAACAATTTTTTTAATTAAATTTTCGTCAATATCGCATTGAATTTTGGTTCCGTGTTTGGACTTTCATCGTGACAACACAACTTATAACTGCCCGTGAGTGAATTTCATTTCTTTCTCTCTATTAAATAAAATTACTTTTTTGACTTAGACAAGAAATTAAATAAAATGACTTTTTCGATTACACAAGATCTCCTTTCTTGTCTAATCTTATCCCCTGAAGATGTACTACATTACCTTTTTTGGATACATCCTTCTTTATACTGTAATTCGTGTGGTGGAAGACTGAACGATATTAACGGTTGTAGTTGTACTTCGTGATAGCAGTAAGTTGATTTTTTCATCTTCTGCACGATCACCACCTACTATTTCAGTATAGTCTACTGATACACATTTAACCAATCTTCCCTTTAAACGATCAACATTTTTGGTGTTAATTTGTTTGACTTCATCGTTTCTCGTTCAAGTATTGCCCTTGTACTCATTTTTTCTGTTGATAACCCTTCAGGATGAAATTCTTCAATAAGATTTGGACATAATACATCTTCTGTAATTGGGAACTTGATGTGACGAAAACGTTATCATTTCTAAGAGCTGAGAGCAGAAACTGTGTCTTTCAAAAGCATTCACACGAATGAGAGGTGTAAGGGCCGTGTGCGTGGTTGAATATGGTTGAGAGGAGGGCGTGACTTGAAAAAATGTCATGGCCAAAGTCTTGACTCGCAGGATTTGAAAAAATCTCTTCCAAAAAGTCTTGTCTCGTTGCAGGATTTTTTTTATATAATAGAGAATTAAGTTTAAAACCACATCTAATGCTGTATGTTCATGGGTTTCATGGCAGGGGTTTAATTATATAAAAACTACAAACATAAAGACTTTTAAAACAATAAAAAGATAAATGGTAGCTTCAGTAGGTGAACATTAATGAAACACAGTTAATGTATATGATTACAGTTAATTTACCCCATTTACTCTTTGTTCAGTATACAGTCAGGCACCAATTTACGGTTCCATTTGGCTATATGTCAAACTGGCCACATGTCGGTCAGAAAGTTTTTACAGTTTAGGCTCTTCAGGTCCGGTGTGGGACACCAGTATGTATACTTTAAATGCTGGTATGGAGTAACACAAACCAATATTTGAGTCTTGGTGGCTGCCTGCCAGGTCCACGTAAGGAAAGGCGGTGCTGGCCAAATGAATAGGAATTAACCATGTGAAGCAGCACCCAAGAGCAAGTGTCAGACCCTGTAAAATAATAATAATAATAACAAAAGATCTGCAGTATTTCTATTTACAAGTGCATTCTGTCTTCTTGATGGAAGAAAAAAGTGTGAACCCTCCGCACAGATCAGATATAAAAAAGACACACCAGCTGTGTGAAGTGCACCTTAAAAAAAATGCTGCATAGCGTGGCTAATCAGTGCCCTGAAGACTGGAACTCTGTGAGCTCAATGATATTTTACTTTTTACTTATTGTTAGTTTGTGGTAATTTGTTGGTTGCATCGTCTGTATAGGAAGAAAGACAACTGCTACCTCTGCAGCTCCATCACCAACATAGTTTCTCTCGCAGCTTCTATGAAGAGAGTGTCATTCTATGGCTGGCAGTTCTACCGCAAGTACGTGATAAATAAAAGGTGTACAGCCTTTGCGGACCTTTAGCTGCTGGTTTTAAAAATTTAGAGAAAATTATGACCCTGTTGTTTTCCTAAGGCCCTTGGCCATAAGTACAAATAGCCTCAGCTCAGCTGGCTGTAAATATGCACATAATTTTACTGATATCTGTTAAAAAGAATGAATTAATGTTAAATATTGTGATAGACGGTCGGCTGTTCAATCCGGCCGTGACATCCCAGAGCAAGATGAATGGAGGAAAGCAGGCTTTTCTGGATCCTGCCTCCCCCGGGACGCTAGGTGGCAGCTCCCCTGGACGGCAATGGTTGCCCGGATTCCCTCAGGTCATCCTGGGACATGGAGTCCATTTCCTCAACCCTGTTGGGGGCCGTGGGTGCCGCCAGGGGGAGCTCACAAAGAATCTGGGGATTTATATTATTACTACTGTACTACCCGGAAGTACTTCGGAGGCACGAGGACAGAGGCCTGCAGTACTTCTGGGCTGTTTGAGAAATGAGGATGTGACATTGTCTTTGTCCACTTCTGATGCTTGTGTTCTGTAGTACTGTTCAACAGTTTTTCCACTTCAAAAACCAACTTTTGGAAGTGAAAGGTGAGAGATGGAATAAACAAGATCCATTCGCCGCTAACTAACAAGATGTACTGTAGGTTTACCCTGAGCCATAAGAAGGGTCAGTACATAACAGGATGAATGAGAGAAACAACAAGTAGTGCCAATGTACTGTCAGAGAACAAACAAACATCTTGCGCAGATGCCAGTCAGTTTATGACTAACTACTTTCGGTGAGGTGTCACTTTCTGTAGTTCCTGGATGGGAGAGGTGGTATTTCTGAAGGAAAGGTGGAGGTAACATCAGAGCTTGTGCTTGTCGAATCTGGGAACACGAGAAAGAGAGAGATGTGAGTGAGTGACAGTGCCAACTTGTGATTCGGGGTGGAACTGCAGGTAGCCCTGACGATGTCACTATGGAAGTAACCCCCGAGGAAGACAGGAATAGTTCAATCAATCAGTCTTTATTCAGTCAAAGATGATTACATGGATTCATGCTTTGTAAAGCAGAAGAGCAAAGTTTTCCGGTTTCAGTCGGCTTTTAATATTCATTTTCTTTCCACCCCCTTACTTATGAAACAGCATCTAAGCATTTCATCAATTCAGCCAACCATTTCTTTTTTGTGTCAAGAGGGGTCCCAAAGAAAAGGTCATGTTTCCTGTGTCTAACAGACGCATTCCTAAAAAAGGAAGTTGCTCAGGTTCAGCTTACTTCTCCTTATCTCATGACAGATGCCTGTATGAATAACCTGCTTTTATAATAAAACAGCTTTTAACCCTTAGTAGCTTGCAAACAATTAAATTTTCTTTCACATCACTTAAACAGGTGTACAGTATATTACACGGTCAATGCGTCACTTCTAAATTTTGTGAAAAGTGAGTGCTTTTTAAGCAATAGTTTTCGAATATTTTGGGGATGTAATATTGCTGGGACTTCCATAGATTTCTATTTTTAGGATAATTATTCTTGAATTTAGGATGGCATACCTGTCTTGAAATAGTCTTTTGATCTCTGCAACAATATAATTGTATTAAAGCATGTCTTCACATTTACTAATGTCAAATAAATATAGTCACCAATCGAGAGGAAATGAAAGTACCTGTAGGAGACTCACTCAGACACAGGTATGGAATATCACCTAGACTGCACAAAGACAGTGACCGTGGCGGAATTTAAATCCAGAATATTGGATATTTAATGCTGGCAGTATACTCACTACTCCACCATAATGTCACATATGCTTTTTTAAGTCATCCATCCATCCATTATCCAACCCGTTATATCCTAACTACAGGGTCACGGTGGTATGCTGGAGCCAATCCCAGCCAACACAGGGCATACACACACACACACCCACTCACCAAGCACACACTAGGGACAATTTTCTTTTTTAGGATCGCCAGTGCACCAAACCTGCATGTCTTTTGGACTGTGGGAGGAAACCAAAGCACCCGGAGGAAACCCACTCAGACACGGGGAGATCATGCAAGAAAAATAAATAAATAAATACATCACTGTCATATAGAAAATGTATGTATGTATTTATTTATAAAGCGCTGACCAAAGTGATGTACAAAAAACCCAACATATCAGACACAATAACCAAAGGGTAAAAGAAACAGAAACACATAAGAGCTGAAGAAATTCATAATAAAAAGTACACAGACAGTCAACATATCATACTGGGTTAAAGGCCAGAGAGTAAAAGTGTGTTTTAAATAAGATTTAAAGACAGCAAGTGAAGGAGCCTGCCTAACGTGCAACGGCGAATCGTTTCAGAGTTTTAGAGCTGCAACTGGAAAGGCCCGATCACCTTTGCTTCGTGTCTTACGAACAAGTAAAAGCATCTGGTCTGCTGGCATACTCTTATTTTGTCTAGTATGTTTAATTATGAATGTGTAAATAAATGTGTTATAAAGTTGATTATTGAAGCATCAGGAATTGGTTCCTGCCTTGTGCCAAATGCTAGCAGGATAGAATTTGTGTCCCACAGCCATACGTTGTGCACTGCAGGTACAGATAACAGATGTATGGATGAACTCTCACAGATTTTGGTGGTGTTCGATGTTATTGAAAACCACAGGGTTATGTAGACTACACTAATAAAATATTTACAGTAAGTAACTGAGCTGCATTGTTTCATTATGTGAAATCCAAGCCAATTCACTTTGTTAGAAATTATGATAATTCTGCTGTTCATTTTTACTGAAGAAACGGTCACCTGGCAGAATGTCATTGTAAAATGAGTTCATGATTGTTTTCTTGACATGCTAACAAGTCTGCAGACATTTACCTTATTTGTAGGTTTTCTGTGATTTCAATTAGTCATTTTTCAGTAAATTCTGTCTGTCTGTACCAGGTGAACTCTAGAAACATCTGTTCTGGCAACCCTGGTATTCATTATAACCTTGTTTGAAAAGCCGACGAGCAAACACTTTCTCTGTTGTGCTAACTCAGCACCTGACCCTGTCAGTCAACAAACATTATTAGCACAGGAATGTATTTTTCCATCTGTTCAGCTCTTCGTCCCAAAAAGAAAAAGGACGACTTTTCCTGAGCCAAACAAATTGACAAAAACAAAACTGACAAACCTGATAAAGACATATACAGCGGGGAAAATAAGTATTGAACGTGTCAACATTTTTCTCAGTAAATACATTTCTAATGGGGTTATTGACATGAAATTTTCACCAGACTGTTGGTAACAGCCCAAGTAATCCACACATACAAAGAAATCAAAACAAATAAGTCCATAAATGAAGTTATGTGTAATAAAGTGGAATGACCCAGGGAATACGTATTGAACACGCTTACTGAAATGTATCTCATACTTAGTAGAAAAGCCTTTGTTGGTGATGACAGCTTCAAGACGCCTCCTGTATGGAGAAACGAGTCGCATGCATTGCTCAGCTATGATTTTGGCCCATTTTTCAACACAAACTGTCTTCAAATCTGGAAGGTTCCGGGGGCCTCTTCTGTGAACTCTGACCTTCAGTTCTTTCCATAGATTTTAAATTGGATTCAAGTCAGGTTATTGACTGGGCCATTCTAGAAGCTTCTTTATTTTCTTTATTCTCTGAAAACAATTGAAAGTTTCCTTGGCTGTGTGTTTGGGATCCTTGTCTTGCTGAAATGTCCAGCATCCTGGTAGATGGCAGCAGATTCTTATCAAGAATGTCCCGCTACATTTCTCCATTCATCCTTTCTTCAATTCTATAAAGTCTGCCAGTACCATATGCTGAAAAAACAGCCTTCTACCGTGATGTTTATTGGAACGATGTGCAGTGCCATTTCTCCTCCAATGACGTCCAAACAGTTCAATTTTGCTCTCCTCTGACCAGATTTTACTCTCCAATTATTTCATTGGCTTGTCCAAATGTTGCGCAGCAGACTTTAAACGAGCTTCAACGTGCTTTTTCTTCAATAGTGGAGTCTTACACAGTGAGCGGTATACATAGAGGCCACGGCGGTGGAGTGCATTACTTACTGTTTTCTTTGAAACAACTGGGCCTGTTAATTCCAGGTCTTTGTGAAGCTCTCCGCCAGTAGAGATTATTCTTTTGACTCCTCTGTTAGAAGTCTTGAAAGGAGCACCTGGTTGTGGCCGCTTTATGGTGACATTAGCTACTGGGAGCCCGATCGAATCGGGCTACAAATTCTACGTTTGTGAAATCCATACTTTCTCTGCAAAGAATTATTTGTTTTTTTTAAGTCCTTGAAATGATTTTGATATCATGGCACTGATTTGTGCTTAAAATAGACCTTTTCGGACGATGTAATGAACAGCTTCCTGTTTAAACGGGGCTGCGAGACGTGAACACAGCTCTTCGGCGCACCTCATTTGATTTTTTCCGGCAAACAAATTTTCAAAACTAAGCATATTTTACGACTCTAATTAGAGTCGGAGTAATAATTATGTTGGCGTAGTGATTTTAGATCTGAGAGTGGCTAAAATTTAAACAATGACCGTTGTTAATACCCAGCCATCATTACTCAGTTTGCCAAAAATGTCAGAAGAACAGATGCCAAAACCGAACTGCCCAAAGATAGATTTCAACGTACCAAGCAAATGGCGATACGTTCTAAATTACTTACAGTTCCTTAGCTGTTGAAGGGTTTAAGTCAGTCGATGATGTTAGTCCTGGAAAGTACGCCCCACCAAACCAACGTTCCAAAAACCAACCGAACTTACTGTTATCTGCTCGAACCAACACCGATTTACTATACTCGGCCGTCCAGCGGCGTCACTGAAGCATTCGAATATTCTTAGCCAATCATGCAATACTGCGTCCGCGTTTGCCACGTTATGTTCCAACTACAGAGGCAGGGTCCCATTGCATGGTTCTAACTTGTATTGAGTCGAGGTATTGATGCGAACACCATACATACAGATAGTGTCAAATTATATATAAGGATGATGTTCTTTCCACTTCTGGATTAACGGTGCTCACTGGAACATTCACAAGTTTAGAGATATGTCTGTCACCAATGCCATCAGCATGTTTGGCCCCAGTAAGGTTGTGAAGGTCTTGAGAGAGCTCTGTGCTTTTACCCATAAGGAGATACTTCTTGTGTGACACCATGGGAATGACAAACCTTTTTATAGGCCATCAGTTAGGACTACAGCAGCTGATATTCATTTGCACTGATGGGGGGCTATCAAGATTGACAGATGTCAGCTGCTTTCTTGGCTTTCCAGGCCTTTTTGCACCGCCTTTTCTTCATGTGTCAAATACGTATTCCCTGTGCCATTCCACTTTATTACACATAATTTAATTTATGGACTTATTTGTATGTGTGGATTACTTGGGTTGTTACCGACATCTGGCGAAAACTTCATGTCAATAGCCCCATTAGAAATATATTTACTGAGAAAACTGTTGACACGTTCAATACTTATTTTCCCAGCAGTATGGTTTAAAGCATTACTAACATTCAGTCTATGCTGGAAACGTCACTCCTTTTTGATATGCTATTTAGTAAGCGTGGGCAGGGTTGCACACACCGTTTTAAGGCCTTTATAAATTTCTGATTTAAATTCTTCTTGATACTCTTTGTTAGACTACTCTCATCTTACATCTCTCCTCACTTTTTAGAACTGAACTTCCCTAAAAGCTGGCAATTTACAGCAGATCAGGGTGAGTCATTAAATCATGTGCACACATAATAACTACCCTTTTGTTGTGCACTATTGATCAGACAAACCAAAACCTAACCCTAACCCTTTAAAAAAGTCTTATATTTAAATTTGTTTAAGACCACTTGAGAATTTCCAGTAAAGGAAAATCAGAAAAATAAGCAGTGATACTGTAAATGGTCGGTGGTGAAATTTCAGGGATATCATATTTCATGTGAAAAATAAATACAACCATCCAACTGGCATCCAATTCAGGATTGTCAGGTAACAGCACTAACAAATGCATCATCATGAAGTCCTCAGTTCATTGTAGACAAGTATAAAGTACTATATGCACAAAAGAAACTTCTTGATTATAAATTCAATACTCTTTGACAGAATTAGTGGTACCAGAGCAGCAGCATTCTTTTTTGTTTATTTTAAAATGGTGGTTCATCACGAAGTCTGTTATTTATTCTTAGAATTATTAAAGGGAATAAAGGAGTGGCTTTTTGAATTGAAGACCTGCCTCTCCCTCTCATTCATTGGTCAGGAGGCATGTCCTTAGTTTAAAAAGTCATTCCCTTGAGGCTTTAGGTTTCCTGTTCATGATATGACTGATAAATCCGTATTTATTTTACGATATTTTAGCAAAAAAGCATATGTACTGCACATTTTAAGCCTTTGGCTGGATAACTACCATGTGAATTATGCAACATAAGATTTTTTTTTTTCTTTCTTCCATGGACGTTTTTCAAATCGTCTCCCGCTGTGCAGCATTGGTTATTGTTGGCTTCTTTTATGTCATAAACTGTTTTTCACTCTCCAATCTGCATGAAATCCATGAGATTAAACATTTTTCTCACACACTACTGCAAAGTGCATAGAATATGCAGCATATAATTGCAGAATTAGTTGCTAACATTATTCATGCCAATTAAGAATGAATAAGTGTTTATTAAAGTATAATCTACAGCACCACAAATTTTCATTGTTGCTCATAGACTTATAATTACTAATTTTATTAAAAATATTAAGTACTTGTTACTAATATACAAAATTTTTCATTTACTCCAACTTAAATACAGAAAGATAATTTTATATATACTATCAAAATTAAAGAGATAACTATCATTTATTTGCGGAAGGCCTTTCATTTACTTTTGTGCTTAAAGATCTTCATAATACACATTAGCACTGACTGAAAACAAACACGTTGGTTGCTTCTGAATGGTAAAAAAAAGGTCAAATTAACTGCAAGGCAGGTTTTATACCTCCTGTTATCTAAAAGTCACAGGACATGTTCACAGACAATAATCTACAGTTTAAACAAGGTTTGTAAAATTAGTATTAAATAAGTGGATTATTGGAGAAAGCAAAGAAACATTATGAGTTTTACTTTTAGAAAAAATTGAGGAAGCATCTTAGAAACTAAAAGTCTAAAAGTGCCTTTGACTCTAGTAATGCATTATTGAAGAAAGGTAGAGGTTTGCTCTTCTTAAACCTTTATGTTAGATAGATAGATAGATAGATAGATATGAAAGGCAGTATATAATAGATAGATAGTGTAAAAAGGTGGACAGTAGGTGGCACTAACATCCTCTTTTTTTCCCAAACAGACAGTACACCGGACACAGGGTAAAATCCCCAAAGGTATTTTAATTCCTTCTATCTTCTTTTAATGTGCCTTTAAAAGCACCACAGCCACAACAAACAGGCAATACAACATCCACCCATCCATCCAGTATCCAACCCATTTTATCCTAACTACAGGGTCACAGGGGTCTGCTCAAGCCAATCCCAGCCAACACAGGGCGCAAGGCAGGAAACAAACCCCGGGCAGGGCGCCAGCCCAACGCAGGGCACACATACACACACACACAATTAAAATCGCCAGTGCACCTAACCTGCATGTCTTTGGACTGTTGGAGGAAACAGGAGCACCCGGAAGAAACCCACACAGACACGGAGAGAACATGCTAACTCCACGCAGGGAGGACCCGGAAAGTGAGCCCAGGTCTCCTAACTGCGAGGCAGCAGCGCTACCCACTGCGCCACCATGCGGCCCAGCAATACAACACACAGTAATAAATCTCTTTTCTTCACTACAACTCCCAACAAGCTCCATTTCCCTGCTCCCAACTACGGCTCCCTTGCTGGGTCTTCACCAGTCTTTTATATATTCCTTGACCCGGACGTGCTCCTGCTCTTCTTCCGGGTCAAACGGCAAATCATCAGGCCATAAGTAGCCCTGTGGGCTTCTGTCCTCCTGACTCCGAAGCACTTCCGGGTTATAGGGGAAGTACGAGCCCCCAGGTCTTTTATGAGCTCCCCCTGGTGGCACCCACGGCACCCAATAGGGCTGAGAAAGCCGACTCCATGTCCCAGGATGCCCTGAGAGAATCCGGGGCACATCTACTGTCCAGGGGAACTGCTATCTAGCATTCTAGGGGAGGCAGTGTCCTGGAAAAGCTGCCTTCCTCCATTCTTTCAGTTCAGGGACGTCCCAGCCGGATTGAGCTGCCGGCCGTCTATCACAATAGATAGATGTGAAAGGCACTATATAATAGATAGATAGTGTGAAGTATAGCGGCCCGGACACACACAGGCAGACACCGTTCGATCCATCACACCACGTTTATTCACAATATTTACCAAACCCCCAGTTCCCCAAAGTCTAGGCCCTCACTAGCCACTGTCTTTTAAGCACAACACACTCGGGCCTCTCCTAGCCTCCACTGCCATGACCTCGTCCTCCTCCTCACCCGACTCCAGTCTTGATTGCAGGGCGGCGGCTCCTTAAGTAGGTGGCTGATTGGTGACCACACCCAGCCACCTGCCACAATAGATAAATAGCTGTTGTGACTTGGACGCTGTATAGCACCCAACCTGGCACAGACTCGCACAGAGGCACGTGTAAAAACACAAGAAGTCTTTATTTTTCTTCAGCTGGAGGGCACGTCTTCCCCGTGAACCCTCCAGCCACAACACAGTCCCATGCACAGTTAAACACAAACCACAACCCTTCTTCTGGCACCACCACTCCACCCAGGCAACCTCGTCCTCTTCCTCCCGATTCTGGCGCGGTGCCTTTCGGAGCACCTCAGTGGTCGTCCTGCAGCTTGTGCAGGCGTGTACCTTGTGCTGTGTCCTCGGGTGCACGCTCTCTGTGCTGGGCTGCACGTGCTTGCCTGCGGCCTCGGGCGTGCTCTCTCCGTGCTGTGCTACGCGAGCTTGTCTTCGGCTGCATCGGGAGCGCACTTTCTGCACAGCTGTGTCGAGCACGTGCCTCGCGCTGCTGCGTTTTGCAATGCCGGGTCTTCACACAACTTTTTTATGCAGATCCCGGCCCAAATGGACGGACCGGAATCTTGTCGACTATGCCAATGTGAATTGGACGGCGTATAGTGCCCGACTATGCCACTGTCACAAACTCCACAAAGAGCCATAGCAATGTTTGGGGAAGCCACCCGTATATATTGAGTTTCCTGGCTGCAAATTGACGTTTAAATGATAGCACTTTATTATTATGGTAACAGTGGCTGAGCGGCAACAGCAAGAGCAAAAGCCAGACCTTTCAAGCAGGACAAAAATCATAGCACTACTTGGGCAATCTCTATTTAAAAATAAAAGCCATCAAAATCCCACACATGTGCAACCTGTAAAGGGGAAGCTTCTGCTCAGCCGTCTTATTTTCACTCTGAAACTGATGTCTAGGTGAGCAAGTCCTTGTTAGGATGTCAAGCCACAAAATCAGCCATGAATAGGAGCTTAAATCCTTAACAAGCCCTGAGCGCTGGTGCCACAGTTCACTACTTTGTTTTGGTTGTTTTTCTTGTTTCAGTTTTTTTGATTCTGCAATGCATGAAGTGCTTTTGATTTTGTGTTCTGGTGAATGAACACAGTAGCCCTCAGACGAAAGTGGTGCTTGAAAATATAGCCCTTCACAAAAACATGATGTTCTGTGTGTACAAAGTCTCATGGCCATAAAGTAAGTAGAACTGGACATATGTAGTACTTACTGGCTGTAATGCATTTATTATGAAGCCCAGTCAAAATTACACACAATTGCTTAAACACTATAAATAATGCCATTATTATTTTCCCCCTGCATATCTACATGATATGGGAAGGAAACTAAAATATCCACAAAATAATCCATCTGACATTGGGTGAACAAGCGTTGAACAGTGGCACAGCAAATAATCCGAGGATTGATTTCTTCTGAAGACTCAAATAATACAAACACAGGGACCGTGCGACTGGTCAGAATTAAGGGAATGATGAATATGACCAAATACAAATACATTTCCTCCAGAATGCATGTGACCTCAGATTGGGGAGACAATTCACATTTCAGCACAATGACCTGAAGCATACAGCTAGGACCACCGAGGAGTTGCTTTGGGACGAGTCTCTGAGTATCCTTGAGTGTCTCAGTAAAACCCCGACTTAAACCCCATAGAGCATCTGTGGAGAGACGTGAAAATGACAGTTTAGAGACACTTCTCATACAGTCTAGCAAAGCATGTGAGGATCTGCCAGGAAGAATGAGACAAACTGCCCAAATCCAGGTCTGCAAAGTTTGTAGAGACTTACCCAAGAAAACGTAAAGCTGGACTTGCTGTACTTAAGTACTGCATTAAGGGTGTGAATTTTAAGGTTTTATGGAAAAAAAAATGTTCTTAAAATCTGAACATTTTGGAGCTTTCATGTAGCAAATCCATTCATGAAATTTGAATAATGAAATGGATAATTATTATTACTAGTAATACGATTAATTAATATTTTTTAATAATTCCCAAAAATGAATTCTTGAATAGTTTCATGGTTGATTGTTTATGCTCATTTAATGGAGTCATCGGTGCTTGTTATCTTTAAAGGAACTGAAAAAGAGTATGGGATTTGCTCGACAGATTATTATCTCTATATCCACCTTCAATCCTGCTTATTCCAAATCAGGATCATATGGGGCCAGTGCCTAGGAAGATTATTACGATTATAAAAATCAGAAGGATTTATTAAAAGCTGAAACTATGGCAGAAACCTTAGTGCTGAAGAACGGAAAATCCATGGCATGTGTTTCAAAAGTGGTGACATCTCAAATTTATGGGGGGTCAACCTAGGACGTTAGATTGTATCATTGATACTACTGATGGTATCAGATTGCAAATGCTTTGGAAAGATCTTGTATGGCTCAGTTATATTTGTAGCACATTATCTTAGCATTGCAGGGTATCTGTTTGAATTGGCATTCCTCTAAATGACACCTCCATTTAAACTCAGGACCTTATATGTCTCACCTGCTAGTACTTGTGTCCCTCAGAACATCTGAGCTCATGTAACACAAACAGAATTGCTGTCTGAGAGTCCTAATAATGCCATTTTCTTTGCATCGGATTCAGTTGAGCAGGGCTGAGGAAATAAACTCTGCAAATGAAAAGCACAGATGAGAAAACATCTTGTGCTGTCTGCTTTGTCAGACCGTTTGTTTTTAAGTGCTTCTTGCTGCTTCTGTACACAGAGACAAATCAACAATTAAGGTTTTATAAAATCGTCTATGCAAATATAAATATTATTGTCAGTTCAGTAGACACAGCTGCAGTACCCTTTCATAAGTTTCAAAAACACAGAAAATGAATTTGCCTAAAAGAGTGCATATGTCTGACATGTGCACATGTGCTCTCTTGGTTAGGACTCGATTTAACATTGAATTAAAAGTCTGCATTACATTGTTTTTATTTTCACAAGCCGTATCCTCATTCGCCAAAGGTTTTAATTTTTGCTTGTCCTGTGGTTTTTAAAAAAAAATGTGTGATAAATAAAGCCTCTGACTTTACATCAATGATACCATCAAAACTAAATTTGACAAAGTGTATGCCACATTGTGTAAATTTAACTACAAAACCACAAAAACTTACTTTTATGCAAAGTCTAATCCCAGTAATGGATTATATTTTCAGAAGGTTTTTACAGCTTATACGACCTTCCAGTTCTTTCTTTAAAGGAATACCCCAACCCAAAGTGACTTTTCTTTTTTATAGGTTACTTACCCCATGTAGATGGCAGTGATGGCCGTTAAAAAAAATGTTATTTTATGTTTCATGCAACAACAACAACAACATTTATTTATATAGCACACTTTACTTTCATACACATAATGTAGCTACCTAACATAAATGATCAGTCCTCATTGTATTTAGGGTTCTCATGGAAAGACTCGATGATGAACAGAACAGAGATAAAGTTTCTGAGAGAATAGGTGACCAGTGCTGGACAACAGCAAACGATATCAAAAACATCCATGAAAAAATTTCACATTACTCATGTTGGATAATCCACAAATCATCAAGTCGTATGCTCACAATAATCAACCATTTGAACGCTTATTGATGGTCAAGCACTTTACGTTTGCGTTCACAAGAAGTGCCTTATTTAACAATAATATAGTGAAAATACAGTACATCTGTTTGGGTGTCTAATGTATAGTTTTATATACTGCATGCTGTACCTACTCTACTTCCAGTGTATTCTTATTGTGATACCACTCCACAAAATGCCAGAGACTTCGGGCCTGCAGCCTAACTGTGGGTAGTATTTAAAAAGCAATATAATATGCAATAGATATATTACTGTGGTGGGCTGGCACCATGCCCGGGGTTTGTTCCCTGCCTTGCGCCCTATGTTGGCTGGGATTGGCTCCAGCTGACTCCCGTGACCCTGTAGTTAGGATATAGCAGGTGGGATAATAGATGGATGGATGGATAGATATATTAATGCGTGTATGTGATGTCGGGAAGTGACCAGTTGACAAAGTCAGGATAGGGGAGCTAAAAACTCCAATCAATAGCATTCCTAGAGGAAATAAACCTCTTGAGGTCCACTGTGGATTACAACAGAGAAAGGTACAGTTGTGTCCTCTCCATCTTTGGCATTCCACTATACAGTATCATAATTGTGTAACGGAAAGCCGAGTAAGCAAATTTATTCATCCTACTGTTGAATCGCAACATTTCCAATATCTCTGGTGTCACCTTCCATGTGCAGAAGGATGATAATATTAATAATTATATAGTGCTTTTTCTCACTATTCAGAGTGCTTTACATAGGGAGTGGAGAGCCACTTCAACCACCACTAATGTGCAGCATCCATCTGGATGATGTGACGGAAGCCATTTTGCATCAGTGTGCTCACCACATATTTACCGGTAGGTGGTGAAGGGGCAAGAGATATTTAGCCAGTTAGAGACAGGGGATGATTTGGGGGTAAAATGTGTAGGCCGTGAAGGGCAATTTAGTCAGGACATCAGGATATACCTAACTCTTTTTAAAAGATACCCAGGGATCTTTTATGACCACACAGAGTCAGGACTTTGATTTAACATCTCATCCAAAGGCCACTGGCATCCACATTCAGATCACATCTTCCAGCAATAACCTAAGCTTTTCCTGGTTGGTCTCCCAACTAAGTACTGGCCGGGCCCGAACATGCTTAGCTTCAGGTGGATTATGCATTCTGAAGTATGTGTGTGGTATGGCTGCTTTTAGCTTGTGGTATTAGCTATTAGGTATTTTAGCTTGTGCCACATGATACTAAAAAAAAAAACTCAGATTAGGGTTATTGTTGTTAGGAGCACACACTGATACAGCACTTTGCCGCACCCACCACACGACAAACCAACTCAGGATCCCAGATTAAGTCCCGAGTGCTGCCATGCAACGGGTGACACCTCAGCACCACACTAGTTCAGGTGGAATGGAACCAGTGTGGGGTTTTTATGGTGGCTGAAGTGCCACCAACCCCCGGTTTTACCCTGCAGGTTGGAGGGCCTACTTGCAGGGCTGGATGCAGATTAACGTCATACCCAGGATGGCGCAATTGCAGGTTGAGGGTCTTGTTCAGGGGCCCAACGGAGTGGAGTCACTTTTGCCGTTTACAGGATTTGAACCTGCAACCTTCTGATTACCAGTGCAGAGCCCTACCTCAGAGCCACCACTCCGCCCTGATCAGAATAGGGGATGTTTATTAATTGTTCATAATGATTTCAACTTTTTTTTTGTGGAAGATTAACAAATAGATTTACAACATGATCAGAGCATGTATGCCAGTCTTAAACAGTGGGTCATCAGCCTGACACCACTACTTACACAAGTAGGCAAATTGCTTTAGACAAAGGAAAAACTTCCACTATTGTTTGATTTATTCTTGTAACCTTTACAAGACAAGCACCTTGAAACTGTAATTTATGTTCTGAAATGTTTGCATAGATGAGTATTTTTCAATAAGTAGGGCTCAGGCTAAACAAAGCTTTATATTTTAAAAGGATTTTGAGATCAGCCCTAAACCTAACTGGAAGCCATTTCAAGCATAGCACTTACTGTATGTGGTAATACGCTGAAGTTTAGCAACGATCTTTGTAACAGCATTTTGAGTTAAAATAAAAAGTTCCATATTGGCAGACATCTGACTGTAGATCCTGACTGCACTAGATTTTATTGGAATGTTTTCGCTAATGCAATCCTTCAGTGTGGGAAGTTGTTAAAGTAGTTCAGTACTGGCACATTGGGGTGATAGTCTAAATTTTAAAGAGGGGAAGAAGAGGATGTATCCCAGTTATAATGGGATCACACTCCTCAGCCTCACTGGGAAGATATATGGTGGCTGCCACAACAGAGAGTGTCTGATTCAGGAGTGCAGCTGAATAGTTTTCAGCTTAGTGTGACGTGATTGAGAAAGATTTGGCACCTCCAGATCTGAAGGCATGGTCTTCTTCCAGGAAACAGTGGCTTTTCCCCTTACAGGTAAGAGGGGTGAACAGCTGGCCTAAGTGGAGGATTCCCTTTACCTGGAGGTCTTGTTCACAAGTGATGATGGTAGTGTTAATGCATTGATCGTTGAATTGGCACAGCGGTAGCAGTTTTATGAATGCTGTACCATGATAGTGAAGTGGAAGGTAAGTCCATGGACAAAGCTGTGGAATTACTGGTCAGTCTATGTCCCCCTTCTAAGCTATGGTCATGAGGTCTGGGTAAGAACTTCTAAGAATGTAATTGCGTCAGGGTGAGGAGCTTGACAATACAGAAGGCCCTGTAAGTAGAACTGCTGCTCCTCTGGATTGAGAGGAGCCAGTTGAAGTGGTGTGGGCATGTAGCTAGGTCACACAAAACAGAATGTTTGCAAAGCGCAGCTCATGGGGAGAAGACTCAGAGGCAGACCCAAGACACTCAAGACACAATGAAGGCATTACGGTAGATCTCTCGCAGATAACCTGGGAACATGGCCTTGGGCATCTGGGTATTCCTTAGGAACTACTGCGGTTAAGTAGGTTTGGTCGGCCTTGTTCAGGCATGTTGCTACCAAGAACTGGAAGAGCAGAAAGAAAATAGTGACGCAGTAAACCTTTTATTTATGTAATTGACTGGACTGACTTTCTGATTTGAAACACCGCTTGCTCCATGTGTGTTACAGTATGAACACAGATTCTGCAGTGTTTGCCTCATCTTTTTGAATGCTGCCTAGGAGAGTTTCAGGTCTTAAAGTATTCCAGTACAGTTGGTTCATTTCATATTTGCCACTTCCTTGTTTAGTTGTTCCTGAATGTGCCTTTGGGCAGAAAGTACTGGCCATTTTCAGCGAGATGATAACAATTGATTGCTGCACCTTATAGCAGCTGTTCATACTGTATAATGTAAACTGTGCCAATGGAACTGTGGGGCTCTAATCGCTGATTAAAAGGCTTTTTCTCTCCTATGTGCTGTCAGAGCAGCAAGCACAACATGCCTGTTGTTCTGTTTGATTGAGAATTTATTGGATGTTATGGCAAAATCTTGTTTTCAGTGATGTGAAATGCAGAACCTTCTGCTCAGAGGTAACAAATGAAATTAGGTCCTGTGGCTCATTATGTTAAATGAATTGTTTCATACACATACATGTTTTGCTGGAGCTGTCCTGATTTTAAGCATCAATAAATTTTGCACTTTATTAGCTAAATTGGCACATAATTACAATAGTCTGGTCTTCCAAACAGAACCTAAGTGGTGGTTTCAGCTGTCATCTTAGAATTTTCACAGACTTTATTCTCATTGCACCATGATGTCAGATGGACTGCAGTAGCAGAAGACTACAACAGGCTTTGATTCTATCAGCTAAGAACAAGAAGATGAGTCTACAGTAAGCATGCTGTCACTAAACCTGGACGAATGAAGTTTGGAAAAATTGACTCCTGGTCGGACAAATCTCAAGTTCTACTGTAACATGCGGATGTTTGAGTCTTAATCTGGTTAAAAAGCATGGACCCATACTGCCTTGTGAAAATTATATAGGCTGGAGCAGCAAGTGTAATGGAGTCATGTTTTCTTGCCACACATTAGGCCTCTTAATACCAATTGAGTGTCACTTAAATGGTGCAGTGTACCAACTATATACTACAACAACATTTATTTCTATAGCACATTTGCATACAAATGATGTAGTTCAAAGTGCTTTACATGATGAAGAAAGAGAAAAAAGACAAAATAAATAAGAAAATAGAATTCGGGAACACTAATCAACATAGAATAAAAGTAAGATCCGATTGCCAGGGAGTACAGAAAAAACAAAAAACTCCAGATGGCTGGACAAAAAAATAAAATGTGCAGGGGTTCTGAGGCCATGAGACCACCCAGCCCCCTCTAGGCATTCTACCTGACATAAATGACCTCAATCAGCCCTCATTGTATTAAGGGTTCTCATGGAAGGACTTGATGATGATGGTCATGTGGACTTTAATCCATCAATGTAGTGACATCACAGTGCTTTGATCAGGTGGTGGTGACAAAGATTAACACCACAGAAATCCGGAAAAAGAACAGCAGGGAAAAGTAGGGGTAAGTATGGATTATGGAGCTACCATGAATGATAATGATAATTAAATGCATATACAGAGTATCAGGATTAAACTAAAATGAAGCTACGAGAAAGCCATGTTAAAATAATGAGTTTTTAGCATTTTTTTAAAGTGTTCCACCGTATTCGCCTGGTGAATTCCTGTTTGCAAGCTTTTCCAGATTTTAGGTGCATAATAGCAGAAGGCCGCCTCACCACTTCTTCTAAGTTTAGCTTTTGGAATGATAAGCAGACCCTCATTTGAAGATCTAAGGTTATGATTTGGAGTGTAAGGTGAGAGGCCTTCTGAAATATAGGATGGAGCAGATTATTGAAGGCTTTGTAAACCATAAGTAGTATTTTAAAGTCAATTCTAAATGACACAGATAACCAGTACAGTGACATCGAAACTGGTGTGATGTGCTCAGACTCTCCTGACCTTTGTGCATCCCTTTACGTCAACTGTAAAGATTGTGCATACATGTAGGCTTCTGCTACCATACTGAGAAGATCACAATGTTGACTTTTCAGTGCCCCAGACTCCTGTTAATCTGGGTAAGTACAGTTTTACAGACTATGAAGTTAAAGTCATATGAAAAAATTTGGGAACCCTTCTTAATTCTTTGGATTTTTGTTTATCATTGGCTGAGCTTTCAAAGTAGCAACTTCCTTTTAATATAAGACATGCCTTATGGACACAAGAGTATTTCAGCAGTGACATTAAGTTTAATGGATTAACAGAAAATATGCAATATACATCATAACAAAATTAGACAGGTGCATAAATCTGGGCACCCTAACAGAGATATGACATCAATACTTAGTTGAGCCTCTAGACCAGGGGTGTCGAACTCCAGTCCTGGAGGGCCACAGTGAGTGCAGGATTTCATTATAACCATCTCCTTAGTCAGTGATCAGTTTTTGCTGCTAATTAACTTCTTTTGCCTTTGTTTTAATTGACGTGACTCAGACCCTTTGTTGTTTCTTTCTCCTTAATTAGCAGCCAAACAATAATAAGACACGAAACAAGCCCACATGACCAGCTAACCTGTACCCATCACATAATTGTTGAAAATATAAGAGGTGAAAGTCTCAGTAAAACAGAAAATCAACAGTTTTGGAAATGTCTACTGTGGCAGAATGAAAACAGCAACAAGCCATGGAATTAAATGGCGGGTTTAATTAACAGCAAGAATCAGCATCTCATTAAGAAACTGGTTGGAGTGAAATTGTTTGGAGTTTGAATCTTCAGTTTCATTGGTCACCTGTTGGCTCGTTTCACGTCTCATTTCTGTTTGGCTGTCATTTAATGAAGACAAGAATCAATTCAGGGGACTGAATCCTTAAAAACAGAGCTAAAGAAAAGAAGTTAATTAGCAGTGAAAACTGGTCACTTATTAGGAAAACGGTTAGAATGAAAACCTGTTGCCACTACGGCCCTCCAGGCCTGGAGTTTGACACCCCTGCTCTAGACGCTGTCCTCCAATAGCCTTTGATGAGTGTCTGGATTCTGGATGGAGGTATTTCTGACCATTCTTCCATACAAAATCTCTCCAGTTCAGTTCAATTTGATGGACAGTCTTCTTCAGATCATCCCATAGATTTTCGATGATATTCAAGTTGGGGACTGTGACGGCCATTCCAGAACATTGTACTTCTCCCTCTGCATGAATGCATTTGTAGATTTCGAACTGTGTTTTGGGTCGTTGTCTTGTTGGAATATCCAACCCCTGTGTAACTTCAACTCTGTGACTGATGCTTGAACATTATCCTGAAGAATTTGTCGATATTGGGTTGAATTCATCCAACCCTTGACTCTAACAAGGGCCCCAGTCCCTGAACTAGCCACACAGCCCCACAGCATGATGGATCCTCCACCAAATTTGACAGTAGGTAGCAGGTGTTTTTCTTAGAATGCGATGTTCTTCTTCCGCCATGCAAAGCACTTTTTGTTCTGACCAAATAACTCAATTTTTGTCTCATCAGTCCAAAGAAGTTTGTTCCAAAATGAATCTGGCTTGTCTAAATGAGCATTGACATACAACAAGCGACTCATTTATGGCGTGAGTGCAGAAAGGGCTTCTTTCTCATCACCCTGCCATACAGATGTTCTTTGTGCAAATTGCGCTGAACTGTAGAACAATGTACAGATACACCATCTGCAGCGAGATGTTCTTGCAGGTCTTTGGAGGTGATCTGTGGGTTGTCTGTAACCATTCTCACAATCCTGCCTCTGCATATGCCTCTCCTGTATTTTTCTTGGCCTGCCAGACCTGCTGGGTTTAACAGCAACTGTGCCTGTGGCCTTCCATTTCCTGATTCCATTCCTTACACTTGAAACTGACAGTTTAAACCTCTGAGATGGCTTTTTGTAGCCTTCCCCTAAACCAGGGCACTGAACAATCTTTGTTTTCAGATCTTTGGAGAGTTGCTTTGAGGATCCCATGCTGTCTGTCACTCTTTAGAGGAGAGTCAAAGGGAAGGAAGCACAACTTGCAATTGACCACCTTAAATACCTTTTACCACTCATGATTGGACACACCTGTCTATGAAGTTCAAGGCTTAACGAGCTCATCCATCCAAGTAATCAGCATTGAGCAGTGACAGGCATTCAAATCAGCAAAATGACAAGGGGACCCTCATTTGTGCATAGCCAGTTTTTCAATTTGATTTAATTTCATACAATTAAATACTGCTTCACTAAAAATCTTTCTTCAGAAAACACCCCAGTGCTCAGATGTTCCTAGGAAATGAAAGACATACCACTGTTATCTTTTTTGTTGAAAGAAGAGTTAACTATTATGTAGGCTGAGAGGGGTTCCTAAACTTTTTCATATGACTGTATATTGTGCATATTTCTTTGCTAAGTTATCCCACCATGTTTAAAAAAAAATCACCATCCCATGTAAAATGAGAATAGCCACAGAAGAAGATTATTATCTACTACTTTACCTTGTCGTAAACTCGACAAAGAGCCATAGCAAGGTTTTGGCCAGCCACCCGTATATTATTCCCTGGCTGAAAATTTAAATAAGTGATAGCACTGATGTGCACAAATCGGAGTCCAAAACAGAACTGAGGGAAAAGGGAGGCTTTTAATGGCCAGTATAGGAAGTGACGTCAAAGGGTCCGGGACCAGAAGGGTCTTCATGCATAGGTTCGGGAGCAGATTGAGGAGACCCTGGAGAGGTGGAAATATGGTCTAGAGAGGACAGGAATGAAGATCAGTAGGAACAAAACAGAGTATGTGTGAGAATGAGAGGGAGGTCAGAGGAATGGTGAGGATGCAGGGAGTAGAGTTGCTGAAGGTAGATGAGTTTAAATACTTTGGATCATCAGTACAAAGTAATGGGGATTGTGAAAGAGAAGTGAAGAAGAGAGTGCAGGCAGGGTGGAATGGGTGGAGAAGAGTATCGGGAGTGATTTGTGGCAAATGGGTATCAGCAAGAGTGAAAGGGAAGGTCTACAGGACGGTAGTGAGACCAGCTGTGTTATATGGGTTGGAGATGGTGGCATTGACCAGAAAGCAGGAGACACAGCTGTAGGTAGCAGAGTTAAAGATGCTAAGGTTTGCATTGAGTGTGACGAGGATGGACAGGATTAGAAATGAGGACATTAGAGGGTCAGCTCAGGTTGGATGGTTTGGGGACAAAGTCAGAGAGGCGAGATGGCATTGGTTTAGACATGTGCAGAGGAGAGATGCCAAGTATAATGAGAGAAGGGTGCTAAGGATAGAGCTGCCAGGCAAGAGGAGAAGAGGAAGGCCTAAGAGAAGGTTTATGGATGTGGTGAGAGAGGACATGCAGGTGATGGGTGTAAGAGAACAAGATTTGGAGGACAGTAACATATGGAAGGAGATGATCCGCTGTGGCAACCCCTAATGGGAGCAGCCAAAAGAAGAAGAAGAAGGTCTGCAGAAAAGCGAGAAAAAGAGTCAGTGCACTCCACCACATCCCGGTCTGGCTCGGAATTGCCCTCATTCAAGCCCTTTAGCTGCCTCCCATGCGCACATGTGTGACAACCTGTTCAGCCTGATTTATTACCATTTTGAAGATAATCTCGGATACAATGCAGAAATCTGAAGCTTTTATTTTATGCTACAACAGTAGCAAATGTAAGCATTGATATTAACATCTACATTAGTTTTTAGAGGACCTTTTCTGAAAATGTCATATGGTGTTAATCCCCTATAATGAGAACGCAGGGGAATTAGTTATGTTCTCAGTCCAAGTGCATTTCAGCTTAATCATCCATCCGCCCATCAATCCAGTCATCTATTTTTTTATCTGGTATGTCTGAATTTTAAAAAGTGCCTTGCCTGCTTTATTCAGCATATTACTGAGTCATCCATTTAATTAATGCTGACTTTCTTTTCCTCATGCTTCACAATCTCTTGATTTTTCTTTCTTATCTTCAACTGTTTGACTGCCCATTGCTTTTCTTCTTGTGTATCTGCTGCCCTGTTTCACGCTTTGACCTTTTCCCAGCTCTTTTCAGCTTATCTTTATGTGTTCCTTGGTGTCTGTTTCTGCCAATTGCTGTTGATTTCTCTTAGAATCTGTTTTAATATTGCAAGTAGCAACTCGTATGCCTGTTTACCTGTTCACCCTTAAATATTTTTAGTGGGTATTCAATATGTGGACTCTATCAAAATGACTAAGTGTGCATTGGGAGGACACAGAAGGCCATTCAGCTAAAATTAAATGGTGCTGGAATCATGGTAATACAATACAGTTTATTTGTGTGTAGCCCAAAATCACACAAGAAGTGCCGCAATGAGCTTTAACAGGCCCTGCATTTTGACAGCCAGCCTTGACTCTCTAAGATGACAAAGAAAAACTCCTCTTGTAGGAAAAAAAATGGAAGAAAACTTGGGAAGGCAGTGGGTGTCAAAAAGAAGGGGGTCGATACAACACAATACACAGAACAGGACACAAGTAATCCTCAATACAATATAGTAGTAAAATAAAAATATTACAAGTACAGAGCAGAATTTAACAGTAGATGATATCACAGAATAGGATTTGGATTTCTGCAGAGTCCTGGAGACCTCGGTCATCAAGCGGCCTCCCCCTATTGGCCAATCCACAGCTGAGACAGCGCTGGACAACTCCTGTGATCCTCTATCAGAGATGACTTTACTTTAGACATTCAAAACACCTTGGCAGGTGGGCCGTGGCACCGAGTACCGAGAAGAAAAACAGAATAGATGAGGGTTAGTAACAAATTATAACTATCATATTACTTATATTTTAGTTAGTTGTTATTTAGTGCTGATAACTAACAACAGAGATGCAGTCTGTACAGTTAATCAGCAGCTCTAGTCAGGGTGTGCTAAACTGAAGTAGTGAGTCTTCAGCCGGGATTTAAAAGCTGAGACCGAAGAAGCATCTCTAAATATAGCAAGCAGACCACTCCACAGTTTAGGGGCCCTGTAACTAAAAGCTCGCCCCGTGCTATTTAAATGTGGTCTCACATTTAAATACAAATTGTATGAGAGGTGAAATAAGTAATTAAATCAGTAGAGTAAACCAGGATTTTTTTTGTGATATATCATTGATACATTGAGGGCAACTATCAGGAATTTGTTTTTGTGTGCCACGTATGGCTGTTGCTATCAGCAGCAGTGCTACTATTGTTTGTGGTACACAATCTGATGTAATGTAAAAGCTATGCATTCCAAGAGATCAGACAGAAAACGGAGAAGTAAGAAAGCTCACCTGAGATTGCTTTAGTGTTCACAAGGTCCCGCGGGTGCTTTGGTTTGCTTCCATGTTGAAGATCTGTAAGCAAAAGAAGTGAAAGTGAATTTCCCTAAATTGAAAAAAGCAACAGCCAATCATCAGAGAAGGTAATTAATACAGACGTTTTATTAGTATTTGAATAGCATCCAGTACATTTTTCTTAATAATTTATTTAACAGTCTACTTATGCCTCATGACAACTTAAATTAATGTGGTCCTAAGAATTTTAAACTCACATTTGTATCCTTTCACACTATATTTTAAAAAAACAAACTTTCTCATCTCAGTTAGTGGGTGACAGCCCTGCCATTAACATAAAGGCTCATCTCACGACAATTTACAAATGTATGTATTTGTTGTGTGCTCCTGGTCTACAATGTAGACTGGATACTAGATGAAGTCTTTGAGACCTGTACTCAGTAAATTAATCTAATGGAGAATAGAGAAATCATACAGAGAGCAGCTTGTCTTATATTTATGCAGCCTTTTGGCATCCCTTTGGGAGAGCCATGATTTATGCTACCTAGTCTAGTAAAATAATACTTAATACCCAAGCAAATATTTATTCACATCTATATACACTCCGGATCAGTAATTTTGGCATGACTCACTCGATAGATGAGACTCAGTCTTGTTAAATGAAATTAGTAAAGCTCTTGTCCTTGACCTGCGTCCGGCTCTAAAGAAAGCTGTCTGCTACTCAAGAAAAGGAAAGCTGGAAGGTTCATATCATAAAGGCTTTCAGAATGGTAACACACAAAGAAATGAAATCACAAGCAGTCTCTATGAAAGCACAAACAGACACTCGTATTAGAATTTCTTTCAACATTACAATAATCTGTACACTGCAATTGCCAGTGACAGCTAGTAAGTTGCAGAAGTAAACAATTTGCCCAGTGTACATTTATTCTATACTAGCCATAGTGCCCAAATTTGCATTGTGTGGCAAAATAATATACTCTTAAGACCACAGCTTTCACCCAGTAAGATCCATCCATTATCCAACCCGCTATATCCTAACCACAGGGTCAAAGGGGTCTGCTGGAGCCAATCCCAGCAAACACAGGGTGCAAGGCAGGAAACAAACCCTGGGCAGGGCACCAGCCCACCACAGAGCACACACACACCAAGCACACACTAACAACCCACCTAACCTGCATGCCTTGGGACTGTGGGAGGAAACCGGAGTACCCGGAGGAAACCCACACAGACACGGGAAGAACATGCCAGCTCCATGCAGGGAGATCCTGGGAAGCAAACCCGGGTCACCTAACTGCGCGGCAGTAGCGCTACCCACTGCGCCACCGTGCAGCCCACCCAGTAAGATGATAAATTAAAAAAAATAGAAGTTATCCAAATGATTTGAGAAGAAAACGCAGTACCTGTGGTCTTTAAATGAGATCCAACATTGGCTGATACAAAAGTTCTAATGACAATATCCTCCCATCAAACCCAGAGCACTCCTGATGGGCATTGAAGTGTTGCTGCTGGTTTTTATCTCGCTCTCCCTTTCACTGCAACTTTTCTTCCTGATATTCCATATAGCCTTAAGTTGGACCAGTGGCAACACACCTTTTTCTGTGGTTGGGGAACAAACAAACAGCTTATAATTTTATTTATACAGATTATTCGATAAAGCAGGGGTCCTCAGTCACAGTCCTGGAGAGCCGCAGTGGCTAAACTTTTTCTTTCCAGCCAGTTTCCCAATTAGAACTTAGTCCTTGCTGATAATGAAACTTGGTGTTTAACTGTATGCGTTGTTAGTGCTTTCATTCATTCAAAAGAAATTGTAATTTCACTGTAGAGTTTCTTTACCTGAGAGCATTATCCATGTGTTTTGTGGACTAGAAGAGAATTACCGATCCTTCCAATTCCCCTCTCATCTCTCTTTATTATATATAAAAAAAAAATCCTGGGACAAGACAAGACTTTTTTCAAGAGATTTTTTCATGTCCCCCAAGCTGAGACTTTGGCCATGAGATTTTTTAAAGTTCTCCTCTCCTCTCAAGCATATTAAACCATGCCCTCTGTCCTCTCACCTCTCATTCGTGTGAATGCTTTTGTCAGACACAGTTCTTGCTGTGTCAGCTCTTACAAATTGTAACGTTTTCCTCACTTTAAGTTCCCAATTAAAGAAGACGTATTATGTCCAAATCTTACTGAGGAATTTCATCCCAAAGGGTCATCAACAGAAGAAATGAGTACACAAGGCAATCCTAGCACAGAGAAGCAATGAAGTCAAACGAATTAACACCAAAAATGACAATTGGTTACACGACAAATTGGTTAAATGCGTATCAATAGACTATACTGAAACAGTTGGTGGTGATGGCGCGGAAAATGAAAACATCAACTTACAATATCACAAGGAATATCTAGAACCGTTAACACCGATGTATCCAAGAAAGGTAATGTAGTACATCTTCAGGGGATAACATTAGACATTTGATATGCCATTCGTATTAAAACGTTTACAGTTTCCCATTAGAATAGCTTTTGCTATGACAATTAACAAATCACAGGGACAAACTTTTGAAAAAGTTGTTTTATTTAATAGAGAGAAAAAAATGAAATTTACTCACGGGGCAGTTATACGTTGTGTTGTCACGATGAAAGTCCAAACACAGAATCAAACTTCAATGCGATATTGACAAAAAGTTCATTCAAAAAATAGTTTTTACCGAAGTTTGTTTAAGTTTAAAGAGTATTTGCGCGCTTAATTTCAAAGCCAAACAGAACGAAATCGTATAACACAACGAAAAACTCTAACGCGACATGAAACATAATTTACCTTCAAATTATTACATTTTACTCTTTTTTAATATGGTTAATTCCTCGCTGTAATGTAAAATAGTTAGTTGTATTATGCATATGTAACAATTCCCATGAAAATAACAATCTGTTTAAATTGTAGATCTGCTTCCATATATGTGACTGGCAGAACCGCAAAGAGGCTAGCATGTAGCACCTGCCCGGGCGTTGGCAAGCGAAGTGAGCTGGGGACAAAGCCCCCTAGTATTTCTAAACATTTTTTTTTTTTAAAACACAGACACTGGTTTAAAAGGAAGCAGATTGGCTGGAGAGCTGCTGGTTTACTGGTTATCTGCATTTTATTATTAACTAATGTCTGATTAACAAAACAGGCAACAATTAAAATTTTAAATTCAGCTGCTAAAACTAAAATAGGCAATTAAGGGTTCTGAACTGTAACAGGCAAGATAACTAAAAGTAAACCCAGAAATGTATAGCTTTAGGACCTCTGATCTACAATGTAATTAAATTTGTCTTTGATGAATGAAAGTTCTAACAAGTCATATAGTTAAACACCAACTTTCATTATCAGCAAGGATTGAGGTCTAATTGAGAAACTGGCTGGAAAGAAAACCTGTAGCCACTGCGGCCCTCCAGGACCGTGACTGAGGACCCCTGAGTTAAAGGGTGTCTGTCCTTATACAGGTTAATGGCCGATTTCTTTTTTCCTAAATACTAGGGGGCTTTGCCCCCTGCTCACTTCGCTCGTCAATCCCCGTGTTTGGTTTTCCGGATACACTCTTTTAATTTTTTTTTTTTTTAATCTTTTGAATTCCAGTTCTCATTTTCTCTAACCGGCTCTGCATGTGTTTGGCCCTCTTGTTTTTTAACCTCTTTATGACGTTTTACTTTGTTTTTTTCTATGTCTTTTATTTCTGACCTCGCCTTGTCCTGCTTTTTTGTTCAATGACACCTGGTCCATCGTAATTATTTTCCCTTTTTCGAGTAACAATTTCCGTTTGTTTGCACTACTACGATCTTTACTTTCTTTTTTTTTTATACTTTCTAATTTTCCTACTTTCATATTCTTTCATTTTCTCCACGTGCATCGCACCAACATTTTTTTTTTGAGCCTTTCGAATTCCACTGCTTTCATAATCTCTAACCTGCTCTGCAGGTTTATAGCACCAACGTTTGTGAACGTCTTTATGAAGTTCTACTTTGTCTTTTACTCTCTGTCTTTTAATTCTGAGCCTGACTGGACGTGCTTTGTTTCAATCCCACTTGTTCTGGGCTGATAATTACTTTCCTTATTTTCTGGATTTGCACCTTGATTATTCTTTTTCTTTTTTGCTCATTTTTCTCTCCAACTCTTTTGAATCTCTTTTCTCCGCGCTGCTTTCTTCTTTGCTAAGTTGTCGACGTTTAATATGTAACACATTGTCCTTATACGCTTTATATGTGCTGAGAGCCCTGGATCTGTGTGTGCACAAAGCCTTAGTTTATATGACTGAGTGTTTTGCTGCCTGTGGTCTTATTTGATGATATTGGTTGTAAGTAGGGCATGTCTTGCAAGAATCTCATGTTCTACGTCATCGCAAGACAGTCCTGGGTCAATCTCTTGGCACAAAGTCATCATGTTTAAGGTCTCCACAAGACACTCCGTGGCCATTCTCTTTCGTCTCGCAGGTCTTTTAAGTGTCTTCCGTGATTTTCATGTGATTGAAGATCACGTCTCGTCTCCCGTCTTTCTCTCCCAGGATTTTTTTTTATAATAGAGAGACATGAATATTGTTGGTTACACTTATTATTTTATTAAAGGTCTTGCGTGATTGTCTTGACTTCAGTCTTTATATCAACAACAGCAGGGTGTGTAGATTGCTGATATTCACAGTACATCCTCGTCATTTCATGGCTGAGTTTTTAATTGAGTGTTTCACATCACAGATACCTTCAAGTTGTTTGTCAGAGTCTACTAAAAGAAAGCTGAAAATGTCATCATAACCAGGGATTGCTTTGATAATTAAACTAAACCTGCTAATTTTAAAGACGGGTGATGTGGTTTAGTGAGAAGGTCATACTTCGTGCAAGAACATCTCTTCTCATACATGGCGCTAATTTTATTATGCATGCGGCGGTTATAAAAATGCAGTGTGTGTGTTCTTGACAGTTCCGATCCTCACGTTTATTTGCTTGACTCTAAGTAAAATCAGACTCACTAATATCCTGTGCATACTTTAGCAACAAGAATGAAACTCAAATAACATTCGTTGTAAAGACATTGACAGCAATCTGGCAGCTGAGACCTACAACAGCAAAAATGAAGAGGGCTTACAAATCCAAATTTAGAATTATCTCTTACAGTTTGTTTTGCGCTCAGTCCTCCATTTTTCTTCAATCTGCCTGAAAATTAAAAAAGCACCTTTTAGGAGAATTAAAAATAGTAGCCAGCATGTTTTTAAGTTCCAAGGCATTTATCTTTGTGACATATTAGGGGTGGAAAAACTGCTTCCAGAGCATCGCCTGCTATTTTGACAGTGAAAGCAGTATGCGTTTGAGCATCAATCCCAGTTGCTTTCATCAGTCCCATTCAGCCACAGGGCAGTCTAATCAGCCGGCATGGACTGGGAAGAGTAGCGTGTGCATACCAGAAGTGGAGAGGGACTGATTGACTGCATCAGGCAGCGTGCACATCCATCTGGAATAGGTCGCCATGAAGGATATTTGAAATCAGATCCCATCAGAAAGACTTGGTTAGATATCTTTAGCACAGCTTCAGATCATCAGAATATTGGAGTAAGGCAGAGGAGATTTAACTAAATAAAACACAATAAGAAGCAAGTGAGAGAAAACGTTGCAAGGAAATTCATGAGATGTTTTTTCTTTAATTTACATTTAACTTTACCGTCCTATAACACTGTAACCGTTTTGTGGTTTAAATATTCAGTTCTCTCAGTGGTTGGGGAAAAAGGCACATTTTCCCTCGATGTACTCCTCTGCTCCACAGTTTAAATTTGCAAATGAAAGAATTTGGACACGATTAAAGTGTACATTGCAGACTTTCATTTAAGGGGATTTACATACATTTTGGTCACACAGTGTAGAAATGACAGCATGGTCCCCTCATTTCAGGGCACCACAATGTTTGAGACAGAGCAATGGCAGGTATATCAAAGTAGTCATATTTAGGACTTGGTCGCACATCACTGCTTGAAGTCTGCAATTCTTCAACATCACCAGGTGCTGAGGATCACCTCTGGTGATGTTCTGCACAGCCATCTTCAGCTCCTGCTTGTTTTAGGGGCTTGGCCCCCTTATGTTTTCTCTTCAATATATGGAAGGCCTGCTCAATTGGATTGAAATTGGGTGACTGACTTGGCCATTCAACAGTTTTCAATTGTTTTCCTCTGTAGCCTTAGCAGTATGCCTGGATCACTAACTTGTTGTAGGATGAAGCACCGTCCCACCACCAACCACCATGTTTAACTGAAAAGGTGGTCTGCTTTGGATCTCGGGCAGTTCCTTTTCATCTTCACACTTTGCACTTGCCATCACTCTGATACAGGTTCATCTTTGTCTTGACTGTCCAGAAGACCTTTTCTGAGAATTCTGCAAGCTTTTTTTTAAGTTCTTTTTCACAAACTGTAATCTGGCTACCTTGTTTTTGTGGTTAACTAGTGTAGCCGCTATATTCTGAAAATGGTCATCGCTGACACACACACACATATCGGCCCCCTGAAGACTGTTTCTGATCTGTCAGACAGGCACTGGGGAGCTTTTTCCTGACCATACTGTGGATTCTTCTGTCATCAGCAGTGGAGGTCTTCCTTGGCCTTCCTGTCCCTTTGCAATTACTGAGCTCACCAGTGCGTTCTTTCTTCTTCATGATATTCCAGATAATTCATTTAGGTAATTGTAAGGTTTTACCGATGTCTCAAATGGTTTTATTCTTGTTTGTTAGCCTCATAATGGCTTCTTTGACTTTCAGTGGCACAGCTCTTGTCCTCATATTGAGGAATGGCAACTACAGACTCCAAAGGGTAGAAGCAAGCCAAGGTATCTTATGAAGCCCTGAAACCCACCCGAGGAATCACAAACGTCAATTGTCACAAACTTTATAATGCACTGAAATGGGGGGACCACATAGAAAAAGTGATGTCATTTCTACATGATTTGACCAAAATGAATGCATATCCTCTTAAATGAAAGTCTGCAATGTGTACTTTATTCAAGTCTGAATTGTTTCATTTGTCATTTTAAACTGTGGAGCTGAGGAGGAAATCAAGGAAAAATGGCTCTTTGTTTCAACATTGTGAAGTGCACACACTGTACAATCTATACATCTTGTTTGTATTCTTCCTGAATATTATTCTCATGAGTAATTTGTGACACAGGCAAATGCCCATAATGATACAAGTGACAGATAAGGTACATGAAATCAGTTTATGCAAGTAAAAATAATTAAAGTGGAATAAGGTGTTCCCATGTTTATTATATACTAGCCGCCCCCCGCGGCTCCACCCGCGTATTAGTGAAACAGGACAGTGAGGAGGGCTCTGCCCGGCTCCCCACTCCTAACGTCACGCTTCCCCCTCCCCTCAGTCCGCAGCCTCTGTCTTGGATTAGCACGAAATTATCGCTCCTGCAAGCAAACTATGATTGATAGAAGTCGCAAAATCAACCGGAATGTTCAAGCAAATTTTAGAAAAAAAGTAGTGCTCACATTCGCTAGCTAAGTGGATGTAAGGTACACGCCCCACCGCCCTCCCCTCAGCCTGCTCCGTGTCTCTCAAATTCGTGCAAATAAATTGGTACTGCAAGTGAATTATGATATGTAGCACAATGAGGGAAGTCACAAATCAACCGGAATGTTCAAGCAAATTATAGAAAAAAATCACAATCTAAATTCGTTAAGTAGTTCTCTCATGAAATGCAGACAGACAAACATTGTATTTTAAATATATATATTTATACATCCGACCTACGACTTAGAGATGAGGCCGCAGCTGCGACGTGTGCACCTCAGTAACTGCCGCTCCGTCATCTTCAGCCTGGGGATGCTGTAAGCAGTAGCTGGACAGAGGCTGGGGGGGGCGATTTTGCTTGCACAGTTTAGTGTCCCTCGGGCGGCTCCCGGCGGCAAGCGGTTTCACTGCTCGCTCACCACACAAGGCTGCCCTGTTTGCTCTTGGTGGGCGGCTGGTGATGCTGCAAGCGGTGACCCGGTTGAATGGAGCAGTGGTGGGCGATTCACCACCCGCCTTTGGCCGCACCCTGTTCACTCTCAGTGGGCAGAAGCTGCAGGCCGACCCTCGCCACCCCCATTCATTCTCAATAGTAAGCCTGCTTCTACTGTTACGTACGTACCAGGAAGTTGTCTCTCGTTTAGTACACCAGACGTGTTGACGACGGGTGCCTTCCTGCTGTGATAGCGTGTACAGTGCTGTGCAGAAGAGCTCATCTTAACCTTTTGTCTTCACCCCTCAAGAATGTCTCTGAAACACAAATCTGATGCAAGTGCTGGTGATACAGTAAAGAAGAGAAAAACCATCACCATTAAAAATAAAGTAGAAATAATAAAAAGGTCAGAGAGAGGTGAAACTCCATCATTCATTGGCAGAGCACTTGGTTACAGTTGGTCAACAATAGCATTTATTAAAATAATGTACCTGTTCCAACTTACGTACAAATTCAACTTAAGTACAAACCTACAGTCCCTATCTTGTACGTAACCCGGGAACTGCCTCTATATATTTTTATATATATATATATATATATATATACTAGCAAAATACCCGCGCTTTGCAGCGGCAAAGTACTGCCTTAACATTTTTATTTACGGTAAGTGACAGTTCTTTGATCGATAGTGATCACCTCGATAGACATGTTAATGGGGGTACGGTTGGAATGATAAAGGAAATGGGTACCTGAACAATGTAGTTATCAGCAGGAAGACGTGAATCCCGTGGCGAAGCAAGGAAGGTAATGTAGAGACCAGAGTGACGGACGGTCTTATATAGGCAGGCAGCCAACAACGTGGGAGGTGTTGGGATGGGGGACCCAACGCCGCCTCACACAGTGACCGAGCTGCAGGCTATGAATGAATATATGTACGTAAGTAGGATTCAGTTAGCGTTGGAAAGTTCAGTATGGCGGCCGACAGTGGGGTCATACCATCGAAATAAGTACGTACATCGGTTAGCGCAGGGAAGCCACCTACCAAATTTCGTGAAGATGAGGCCATAAAAAAGAAAGTTCAACATGGCGGACGTTGTCAACCGTTATCGACTGTTATGACTGTTACGTGTAGAATTTTGAAATGAAACCTGCTTAACTTTTGTAAGTAAGCTGTAAGGAATAAGCCTGCCAAATTTCAGCCTTCTACCTACATGGGAAGTTGGAGAATTAGTGAGTGAGTCAGTGAGTGAGTCAGTGAGTGCTTTGCCTTTTATTAGTATATATATATATATATATATATATATATATATATATATATATATATATATAGAGAGAGAGAGAGACAGAGACTAGGGGGCTCCATCCCCTGCTCGCTTCGCTTGTCCACCCCCAGGTTTGGTTAACTGGATATACAATTTAAAGAGATTGTTATTTTCATTTCATTCATTTTCATTCATATTGTTATTTCTTGATATTTGCCAGTAATAAAGCTGTAGTAAATGAGTTATTCCCCATCCCCTCCTGGGCGTGCTACACGCCAGCCACTTCGTGTCTCTGCCGCTCGCGTTGTGAAGAGGGGGGCTGAACGCATGCTAAGGAGATGTGGTCGCTCCTCTGAAGCCCCCTCTTAAACGGTGATACAATGGGAAACAAATGCATTTTTTTTTACCTTTTCTTTGCTTGATCAGCTGGCTTGCTGCTGCTGCTGCTCCTTGTGCTGTGCTGCACGTCAATCATTTAAAAGCCTGTACAGCTGCTGTCCTTTTGCCTCACTTCCTTGTCTCGCAGGACGTTAAAGTGTCTCCGAGAAAATCACGTCTCAACCCAAGATTTTTTTATTATAATAGATTGACACATTTTTGCCTACAGTGACATGATTTCAACTTTACCTGCAGTCAAATATAAAGGTAATAATACACAGCAACATGTTTGCAGAACTGCATTACAATACTTAATGTTTTAAGTCATAATTAAAGTGCAGTATTATATCATAACCCGAGGATCAGCATAATTTCATATCATGGAGTTTCTAACTTGCATGCTGATGAATAAGCACATATTCTTTATTTTACTGAGATACAGAGTTTTGAGAACTTTGAAAAGGATACACAGGCTACCTTCTGCCTTTCCTTTCTCTTAATGATTAAGATGAAACTCCGACGTCATGTCGTGAAGGAGGGCAACACTTCACAGGCAAAATGTTAGATGTGTGCCATCAAGTAAGACTAAAATATGAGCAAAAGTGTGGTTTTGTGCCTAGCTGATGTAGTTATTGCATGCTTGAACAACAACTTGAGATTTATTACCAGGAGAAGAGACTTGACCCCAAGACAATATGTTTAATTGCTTTCTTTAGTAACCATCAGTGAGAGATAAAATTGGTTGCTTAGTTCCAGTGGCATTTAATGAGCTTTGTTTTTTTCCACATTGGACAAGGTGATTGCTGCCTTATGCACATCTCCTCTTCCTCCTCGCACTGTTCATCTTTAGCACAGAAAGGCTAATGAATGGGATACTTTCTGTCAGGTGGCATTAGATAGATAGATAGATAGATAGATAGATAGATAGATAAATACTTTATTAATCCCAAGGGGAAATTGACATACTCCAGCAGCAGTATACTGATAAAAAACAATATTAAAATAAAGAGTGATAAAAATGCAGGTATAACGGACAATAACTCTGTATGATGTTAACGTTTACTCTCCCCCTCCCCCCGGGGGGTGGAATTGAAGAGTCGCATAGTGTGGGGTCTCCTCAGTCTGTCAGTGGAGCAGGATGGTGTCAGCAGTCTGTCGCTGAAGCTGCTCCTCTGTCTGGAGATGATTCTGTTCAGTGGATGCAGTGGATTCTCCATGATTGACAGGAGCCTGCTCAGCATCCGTCACTCTGCCACAGATGTCAAACTGTCCAACTCCATGCCTACAATAGAGCCTGCCTTCCTCACCAGTCTGTCCAGGTCATCTCTGTCCTTTCTTACACAGAGCATCAATATTGGTAGTCCAGGCCAATTTATCACCCAGCTGCACTCCCAGGTATTTATAGGTCTGCACCCTCTTCACAGTCACCTCTGATGATCATGAGGTCCATAAGGGGCCTGCACCTCCTAAAATCCACCACCAGCTCCTTGGTTTTTCTGGTGTACATTTGTAGGTGGTTTGAGTCGCACCATTTAACAAAGTCCTTGATTAGGTTCCTATAGTCCTCCTCCTGCCCACTCCTGATGCATCCCACGATAGCAGTGTCATCAGCGAACTTTTGCACGTGGCAGGACTCTGAGTTGTATTGGAAGTCCGATGTATATAGGCTGAACAGGACCGGAGAAAGTACAGTCCCCTGCGGCACTCCTGTGCTGCTCACCACAATGTCAGACCTGCAGTTTCCCAGTTTAGCTGCAGAAGTTACCTTGAAGATTCAGCTATTGCCCACACAATTTACAATATACTAGCAGACTAAAACATTTTACAGCTAGCGTGACAAAAGCCGCTATACCAGCGCTCAACCTGGCACAGACAGACCCAGGAGGCACACTGATAAAACAAATAAATGTTTTTATTTTATTTTCTTCGCCTGTGGGCAACACTTTCTCCATTCCCACAGGCACAACACAGTCCCAATAAGCACAAGCCCACATAATTCTTCTTCTCTTTCTCCACCACTCCTTTCCAGCAAGCTTCGTCTCCCTCATCTTGACTCTGGTTCCTCGAGTGGAGTGAGGTGGCCTCTAATATACCACACCCGGAAATGCTCCTCGATCAAGTTCTGGAAGCACTTCCGGGTGTGGCGGAAGTGCTGCAGACCACGGCTCCGGAACTGTCCAAGCCCCCACAGGGTTGAGTTTCTAAGCTCCAGTCCCGTGGCCCCGATGTAAACCGGAGGGGCTGCCCTCTCGTGTCTTGAGGGAGGTACTGCTGGTGATATGTCCACTTCCCCGGTCCTCTCCTCAAAATGACGTCCCGAACAGGCAAGGTCCCCGGCTGTCTATCACACTATATACTGTATGCCCTGAAGTCCTATGTTGTACACTGTAGTAGATTAGAACAAGGTAAAGAATGACTCAAGTAAAACTTTCAAATAAATATATGCTTGCTTAACTTTTTCAGGGCAGATGTCGACTTTTGTCAAAATTGAGAGGTAGAGGACGGTACTCAGCCGTAAACAGCAACAAAACTCGCTGTTATGTTTTAGTTCAATTCTATTTGCCAGAAGGAAAGTTAGCTTTGTTGATCTGACCTCCATTACCTGCGCATGCGTGAGTAAAAAAGAGCAAACAACCTCTAAAATGGTGTCGACATCTGGTGAGATACCAAAGCGAATGTACAAAGCAAAATACTCAGTGGAAAACATTTTTCATATTATCGCCGAATCAGACTCTGACTTGTTGGACTCGGATTTTGATGCAAGTGATCTGAAGACAGAGATTGAAAACAAAAGTGAGGTAGTGGCTTCAGCTGATCGGTCCCCATCTGATTGTGGTGCTGAACTCGCTTGTGTAGCTGATCCGCCTACAGCAACATCCGCCTGGGAGGAGTGCCACTTACAATGACAAGAGGAACAAACCAAATTGTGTCGCACTACCACTCAAAGACAGTCCGGGCAGCCAGCCAGCCCTCCACGCATTCCTATCAGCCATCGAGCTGCCCCTACACAGCCACCAGAGACACTGAACAGGCGTCAACAGCAGCCACAGCAACAGACGTTTTACGCTGATTTACAGTCATATGAAAATGTTTGTGAACCCCTCTCAGCCTGCATAATAATTTACTCTCCTTTAAACAAAAAAGATAACAGTGGTATGTCTTTCATTTCCTAGGAACATCAGACTACTGGGGTGTTTTCCAAACAAAGATTTTTAGTGACGCAGTATTTAGTTGTATGAAATTAAATCAAATGTGAAAAACTGTGCACAAATGTGGGTCCCCTTGTCATTGTGCTGATTTGAATGCCTGTCACTGCTCAATGCTGATTACTTGCAACACCAAATTGTTTGGATGAGCTCATTAAGCCTTGAACTTCATAGACAGGCAGGCAGCATGGGATCCTCAAAGCAACTCTCAAAAGATCTGAAATCAAGCATTGTTGAATATCCTGGATTAGGGGAAGGCTACGAAAAGCTATCACAGAGGTTTAAACTGTCAGTTTCAAGTGTAAGGAATGGAATCAGGAAATGGAAGGCCACAGGCACAGTTGCTGTTAAACCCAGCAGATCTGGCAGGCCAAGAAAAATACAGGAGCGGCATATGAGCAGGATTGTGAGAATGGTTACAGACAACCCACAGATCACCTCCAAAGACCTGCAAGAACATCTCGCTGCAGATGGTGTATCTGTACATCGTCCTACAATTCAGCACAATTTGCACAAAGAACGTCTGTATGGCAGGGTGATGAGAAAGAAGCCCTTTCTGTACTCACACCACAAACAGAGTCGCTTGTTGTATGCCAATGCTCACTTAGACAAGCCAGACTCATTTTGGAACAAAGTGCTTTGGACTGATGAGACAAAAATTGAGTTATTTGGTCAGAACAAAAAGAGCTTTGCATGGTGGAAGAAGAACACCGCATTCCAAGAAAAACACCTTCTACCTACTGTCAAATTTGGTAGAGTTTCCATCATGCTGTGGTGCTGTGTGGCTAGTTCAGGGACTGGGGCCCTTGTTAAAGTCGAGGGTCAGATGATTTCAACCCAATATCAACAAATTCTTCAGGATAATGTTCAAGCATCAGTCACAAAGTTGAAGTTACGCAGGGGTTGGATATTCAAACAAGACGATGACCCAAAACACAGTTCAAAATCTACAAAGGCATTCATGCAGAGGGAGAAGTCCAATGTTCTGGAATGGCCGTCACAGTCCCCTGACTTGAATATCATCGAAAATCTATGGGATGATTTGAAGCAGGTTGTCCATGCTCAGCAGCCATCAAATGTAACTGAACTGGAGAGATTTTGTACGAAGAATGGTCAAAAATACCTCCATCCAGAATTCAGACACTCATCAAAGGCTATAGGAGGAGAGCGTCTGGAGGCTGTTAGATTAGCAAAAGGAGGCTCAACTAAGTATTGATGTCATATCTCTGTTGGGGTGCCCAAATTTATGCACCTGTCTGATTTTATTATGATGCATATTGCATATTTTCTGTTAATCCAATAAACGTAATGTCACTGCCGAAATACTGTTTCCATGTGGCATGTCATATATTAAAAGGAAGTTGCTACTTTGAAAGCTCAGCCAATGAGAAACGAAAATCCAAAGAATTAAGCGGAGTTCCCAAACGTTTTCATATGACTGTATAAGGGAAACCTTTGCTTTGTGTGCTTTTCAGAAACAGAGTTGCCTGGAAAAAATATTCAGCCCTCAAAGAGTTAATGTTGATAACATTTGTTTGCAAAAAAAGGTTATACCTTAAAAAAATAAGAAATGTAAAGGTTTGTTCATTCTAGTAAAAGCATTTACTTGGCATGTTACACCTGAGTTAAAATCTGTTACAGTGCTTACTACATTAATACAATGGGAAACGTAAAGTACTAAGGGGAGGACCAAGTTGTAGCCAGCGCCATTCGTGTCAGTCACTCAGTTTTAATAATATGTAAGTTCTTGGGAATAACTTTGGGATGTCTAGGTTTAGAATAAGTTCATCTGCCTTTTCTGAAGGAAGGGGATGGTGTGTCAGGGATAAAGCGTCCTAATGGCCCATGATTAAGACCTCAGTCAAACTGAAAAAATAAGAATTCTGTGCAGTGTTAGCAGTTACTGAAGTGAAGACCCATGTGTAAATAGAGTTTGGTGGGAATGTGGGCGATAACTTTGAATTGGCATCATAGAAGTTTAGGCAAACCATTAGACGACTCAGAAAAGATAGTTTAGACATTGTCCAGGCTGTATTTTTAGTAAGGGTATAAAAATGTCCACCTTGCTTAGGATATTATCAAAAGGTCAATTCAGCACTTTAAGGAACTACTTAATCCAGACAACGCGCCATCCTTCTCCACACAGTCAGTGCCAAATTCACTGGGTGGAGTTCAGTTCATATGTGGCTGAGTTGGCAACTAAAAAGCTGTGCAGTGACAGATCTACAGGGGGGTAAACGAGATCTCTTCAGAAATGATGAAATCGCTGGATACGTAGAACATTAGAACTGTACTGTTCTTATCTTTGGAGTTTGAACCAGAAACTAAACAGCAGCTAAACTCTACTTCACAAAAGATTCATAGAGTCAGAAGATAGCGCCTTGCTCCAATTTTATTTTGATTTTTTGAAGTTAGAGTGAAATTGAAAAGAAGCAAATTGCAAATAATTACTGGTTTAAATAAACAATATCATTTCGCTCTATACTTATCCAATTAACTTAAAATAACACAGGCTTTGCTTTGAAGGGACTAACACTGACTAATTGTGAAACATGCCGTCTAACTACTGACTTCCTGTAATTCTATTTCCTCTTCCTTACAACTATTTACATGAATATTCATAAGGTTATATTAATATTCCTTTGAACAACAAACAGCTGTTCTGTGAGGCAGAACAAGAACAATAGCACACTCTGGACGAGAGCAGGCCATTCAGCCCAACAAGGCTCACCAATCCTGTCCACTTAATTCCTCCAAAATAACAAGTCAAGTTTTAAATGTCCATAATGCCCTGCTGTCTGCCACACTACTTGGTCGCTTATTCCAAGTGTCTGTGGTAGCAGTGGTAGCGCTGCTGCCTCGCAGTTAGGAGACCTGGGTTCGCTTCCCGGGTCCTCCCTGCGTGGAGTTTGCGTGTTCTCCCCGTGTCTGCGTGGGTTTCCTCCGGCGCCGGTTTCCTCCCACAATCCAAAGACATGCAGGTTAGGTGGATTGGCGATTCTAAATTGGCCCTAGTGTGTGCTTGGTGTTTGTGTGTGTCCTGCGGTGGGTTGGCACCCTGCCCAGGATTGGTTCCTGCCTTGTGCCCTGTGTTAGCTGGGATTGGCTCCAGCAGACCCCCGTGACCCTGTATTCGGATTTAGCGGGTTAGAAAATGGATGGATGGATGGAAGTTTCCAACTATGTCTCCATGTTCTTGATGAACTCATTTTAAATTCACAGTCTTGATCCACTGCACTATCTACCTTCATAATTTTAAGCACTTCAGTCAGGTCTCCTCTTAATCTCCTTTAAGAGAACCGTAAAGGTTCAGCTCTTTTAATCTTTCCACACAACTCATCTTCTGCAGTCGTCAAATCAGCCTTGTCGCTCTTCTGAGGACTTTTTCTAGCACCGCTTTGTCCTTCTTGTAGCCTGGAGACCCAAACTACACACAGGACTCCAGATGTGGCCTCACCAGTGTGCTATAAAGCTTGAGCAGAACCTCTTTGGACTTGTACTCCACACATCAGGGTGTGTGCTCCCCAGCCTGACTTGAGCTGACCTGACATCAAGGCGCTATATAATCTGACATTCTGTTAGCCTTCCTAATGGCTTCTGAACACTGGCAGTTGATAGTGACGAGTCCACTATGACTCCTAAATCCTTCTCATAAGGCGTCCTTTCGATTTTCAGACCTCCCATTGTGGATTCAAGCCTAACATTTTTACTTCCAACATTAATACTTTACATTTTATAACGTGGGGTCGTGCTGGCTAACATGCCTTTTTGGTGTTGAGTCAATGGTAGGGACAGTGCCCCAGGACTGACAGATGGGAGTAGTGACCCCTAAATCTAAATAGGTGAACAAGTAGGTGTGTTCCAGTTATCCAGTATCTCAGCCTTCTTAGAAGACCCGGTGCCATGGAGTACTGCAGCAGAGTGTCCCCCATCCAATATCTAATCCTCAGATCCTATTTGAACAATATGGACTCCTTAGTGGTTAATGAAAAGTGGGCCAGCTGTTTCCACTTGCACAGATATTTGAGGGGTTACCAGTCTTGTGTGCATGAACAGTAAGTTGTGGGTTTGGATTATGTACCTCATAGTATTTATTTTGTAACTGATGCATCAAGAATATAAGTTTGTGGGAATGCTGATACAGTGGTGCCTTGGATTGCGAGCATAATTCGTTCCCGATTCGTGCTTGTAATCCAAAGCATTCGCATATCCAAGCGAATTTCCCCATAAGAAATCATGGCATCTCAGATGATTGGTTCTACAACCCAAAAATATTCATATAAAAATGATTAATGCAAAATATATAGTAAAAATACATAAAACAAATTAACCTGCACTTTACCTTTTGGAAAAGAATCGTGGCTAGTGTGAGGGAGACAAGAGAGGAGAGGAAGAGAAGGATCATTGTGTAGGATGACTTTCAATCTAACTAATGGAATCCCTGCTATCTGTTGGCTCACTGGAATCTTCTTCTTTTTTTACGACTTTAATAAGGAGCCTCTCCAATGACAGTTGCCTGAAGAGTCACTACACTTGGACACAAAATTGAAAAAGTGCTTTACGCACTGTAAGGTTTCTAAACTCTCTTGGGATTCCACCCAACGGGATGGCATGCGGAAGACTGTCCCGAAGCAACCGCAGGTTCCCAGTGCTACAGCAGTTCGCCGCAAAAGCAAATCCGAAAAATGCACGGACATGCTATAAGCGCCTGCCGTCAATGGGTGATGCAAGAAACATTATAAATGCACAGGGCACAGTATTACTTGGCCGCTAACCTGCCTGACTGCTGTGTCTGTGTATATTAGAGCGGCAGATCCCGCTGCAATAAATAACCGAGCTGTTCCTGTTTCAAGCTGAATAAAGCAGGTGTTGCTAAAGAACTGAGACTCAGCTTCGTGTTTTGGGGTGCAAGACAAAGACTCACACATTACAGCACACACACGGAGTCACAATGCTGTAGTACACAGTATACGCTCGTACGGATGGGAGCATGGGAGACAATTACCCACAATCCCGCAGCGAGAGAAAGAGAGAAGAACATCGGCTCAGTTGTGATCACGTGACACTCGACAGACAAAGAGTATATGTAGTACCCGTACTGCAAGACCTCGCTCGTTTATCAAGTTAAAATTTATAAAAATTTTTAGCTTGTCTTGCAAAACACTCGTAGACTAAGTTACTCTCAATCCAAGGTTTTACTGTATGTGCCATTTGAGCCCTGTATTTACAGGTGGAGACTCGCGTAGGCATAGATGGTTCTAAGTTGGGTTAATTTGATTATGAATGTTAGAATCCACCAAGAGTTTTTGCCTTCTTTCTTTGCTCTTTATGATTTTTATAGACTGGATATCACATCTGCGAGGTTTTCTGAGGGCAGATAAGGAGGTGTTTGTTAAAGGAATCTGTGAGCAGGTGACACACCATCTGTGGCCTAGTGACCCACGTCCTGCTTACAGAGGAATCGAAGCCTTACACATATCTGAATCTGTTCCTCAGGGAGTCGCAGTCAGGGTGACTAATGGAACGGTTCTTATGGAGGTCACTGCAGTTGTGACCCGCTGGACTGGCTACTTTGAGCAGCTGTTTAAAGCTGATCCTCCAGCTAGGCTGTTGGATATCTCTGGGTCCACGGTTATGGTGACTGATCCTCCAATTAGCTGTCAACTCCCAGTCTCACTGAGATTGCACAGGTGGTGAACCAGCTGAGGGGGGATCTGTATTATCTGGGGTGAACTTCTCCGGGCTGGTGGTTAGGCCGTCCTCCTGGTATTGCAAGCAAACTTTACTTCCATTTGGGAGACTGGCATCATCCCAACTGACTGGAAAATGGGACTTGTCATCCCTATCTTGAAAGGGAAGGGTGATCACCTGGATTGCGATAACTACAGGGGGATAACACTGCTCTCGGTGCCGGGTAAGGTCCTCACTAGGGTCGTCCTCAATAGGATTCATGATCACTTGCTCACCTACCAGCGACCAGAGCAGTCTGGTTTTACAACTAAGAAGTCTACCATCGACTACATCCTGGCACTGGGGGTTCTCTTGGAGTGAAATCTTAAATATCGACAGAGTTTCTTTGCAGCCTTTGTCGATTTTCGTAAAGCGTTCGACTCAGTTGATCGTGCTGCCCAGTGGGACATCCTGATGGTTCGCGGGATCCCCTTGAGGTTGCTGGATGTCATGGCCGGCCTGTACACTGGTACTGTGAGTGCTGTGCAGAGTGAAGGCAGACCCTCTGTGTTTTTCCCAGTTGATTCTGGGGTCTGTCAGCAGTGTGTTCTGTTCCTACTCTTTTCATTGGATTGGGTTTTGGGCAACGTTGTGGGGTTCAGTGGATTTGGGGCATCTCTGGGCGAAGAAAGATTCACGGATCTTGACTTTGCTGAGGATGCTGTGATCTTCATGGAGTCAATAGAGGCTCTGATCAGGGGTCTTGAGAGACTGAGCGACCAGTCTGAGTGTCTGGGCTTGCAGGTGTACTGGATAAAAAACAAAATCCAGGCCTTTAATGACCTCTTGGGCATGACCATCAGCAGTGTGTTTGTCTGCGAAGAAAGGTTTACTTACCTTGGCAGTGACATTCATGTCTCTGGTGACTCTTCCTATGAAGTCAGTAGACGGAATCGGAGAGCATGGGGTTCATAAGGTCACTGGAAATGGGTGTGTGGCGCTCCAAATATCTGTGCAAATGACGAAGGTCCAAGTCTTTAGAGTCCTGGTGCTTCCTCTCTTGCTGTATGGTTGTGAGACATGGATGCTATCCAGTGACCTAAGACGAAGACTGGACTACTTCATGTGTGTCTCTTTGGAGAGTTCCTGGATACCGTTGGTTTGACTTTGTGTTGCTCATGGAGTCCCGAATGAGGCACATGACCTGCATTGTGAGGGAGCGTCAGTTGCGGCACTATGGCCATGTGGAGTGATTCCCCAAGGGTGATCCAGCTCGTAAGATCCTCATTGTTGGTGACCCGAATGGCTGGATCAGGCCAAGGGGACGCAAATGTAACACCTGGCTTTGGCAGATAGAGGGTCATTTCCGAAGGGTGGGACTGGACTGCTTGTCTGCCAACTGGGATCCCGAGTTGTTTCGTCATGTAGTGGGTGTGGCAACACACCGTACCAGTGCCTGCTCCCCAACCTGACCTGACCTCATCAAAGCCATGGAGTAGAAAGAATCCAGTTTGGTAACCTAAAGATTACATATTGTCTGTTTATAGATGATACTGTCCTCCCGACTTTAAATGACTGTGATATTTGATGCTCACTGGATGAATTGGCAGTTGAGTGTGATGTAGCTGTAAGTAATCATTACCACCACCAAATTTTAGGTCTTTTCCTTCGGTCAGTTCATGCATTCCCCAGGTGGAGAAGTTCAGTTACCTTCAGGGACTTGTTTATGAATATATGTGGATGAGATCGTTACATTAACCAAAGAATTGCTGGCCTTTAAGGAGTCTTGTGTAAGCATTATAACAGAACCTATAATAATAAACAAGGGGAGGCCATTCTGACTGTTATGATTATTAGATTAACTAATAGCTTCATTTTTCACAATATATCCCCTATGTATATTGTGATAAAGGTGCTATATGAGCGCCGACCCACTAAACGTTTTATTTTTCTTCACCTCGCAGTCACATCTTCCCCATGTCCCCCAGACACAACACAGTCCCACAAACACACAAAAGCACAAGCACAAATCTTCTCCTTTAAATCCTCCAGTCCTACCTGGCAGCTTTGTCTCCCTCCTCCCGACTCTGGCTCCCAGAGTGGTCATTGTTGGCTCCTTTTATAGCCCACACAGAAGCGCTCCAGGTGTTTGATGACCTGCATCCGGCTGCACTTCTGGGTGTGGTGGCAGAACCGCCCACATGGGCTCAGGATGCTGTGCAGCTCCCCCTGGTAGTGACTACGGAGCCCAAAAGGGTTGAGTCCCGAAATCCCATGCCTGTGGCCCCGATGCAACCCTGAGGGGCTGCCGCAACCAAGCGTTCTGGGGAAGATGTTGTGTTGCCCATGGTTGTTTTCTCGGATCATGTACAGGAGGGGCATGCCAGCTGGGCATGGACCCTGGCAGTCCGCCACAATATATATTACAAATTGTCAGAAAATTGATTAAGTATTTCCAGATTCCCACATCCCTTTGTGTGAAGAAGTGCTTCCTGGTGGCTCTCTTGAAAACACTTGTGGTATGATCTGATCCGAGTTTTACCCATAGTTCATCCCCTTTGGCCATTTTTAGATGTAACTTTGCCTTCTCAGTTTTGAACTATTGTGCTTCACCCATTCTGGTAATTCATTTTTTGTTTAATTACATGGAACTCCTCCATGGCAATCACTTAATTCGTTCGCAAAGGCTAACCCATAATGCATTCCGAAGCTCCCATTGCAACACTTACTTAACCTTTTCATAATAAAAAAGGGTTGTATAATGCACATAATTTACCAAAACACCAATAATTTTCTAATGTGCTAACCAAAAATTTATAAAAAGTGCCTTAGTAAGCTTAGTAAGCTAGGAGCATGGCGGCGCGCATGGTCGCAGCAGCTCAGGGCTCTCCTTTTCAATGCACTTTTTTTTTCCTTGTTTGTGCACGATCGGTTCGGCGAACATCCGCTACACCCGTCAGAACCTTATAGACATCGATGTCCAGAGCCAGACATTTGTTTCGAGTGTTTTTCATCACACGCACAACATCCCAGACAACATAGCGAGACCAGCGGGCTCTCCGTGGATTGTTGTCAGGTCTAGGAGACGACACAGACGGAGGAGGGAAAGAAAGCAGAAGCGGGGCCGCAGATCCGGTGTTATGCTAAGGCTAAAAAAAAAACCATACAAGCCCTATACAGAACTTTTTTTCTGCACTGAAGGAGCTGCTTTTAATCTTATTGTAGATGTGTATAGTGACAATAAAAGGCATTCTATTCTAGAAACAACAATTTCATATTGTACTCACCATTTAATTTGACATCTTTAGGCTGCAGGAAGGGAGGAGAATGAAACGGAAGGTGGTTATTGTTTAGAAGGAGCCTCCTTATGCAAATCTTTCCTTTGTAAAATTGTTGAGATGGTGGATTTCGACATGCTGTGTACATATTAGCGAGATTGGTCACACGAAGAGCACTCTCATATTTCCACACAATTTCCATCTTTGTTTCGATTGTGATCGCTTTTTTTACCTTCTCTTCCTTCCTTAGCAATTATGTGTCTTGCTTACATGGTCTTAATGAATTATATATATATATATATAGGCAAATCACTGCAATGACCGAAATTACATCCACAAACACATGTATCTGGGCTCCGACTGACGCTACTAACGCTCTCGGTTGTTTGTTTACAATCACGCAAGCGGATACACGTGACCGCATCCGTTTCGTAACGCAAGATGTTGATCTTAAATCAAAACAAAAAATTTTATTTTAAACTTCCCGATAATTTATTAGAGAAAAGCCAAGCAAAATGACACCTTTTATTGGCTATCTTGCCTGAAGAAGGGGCCTGAGTTGCCTCGAAAGCTTGCATATTGTAATCTTTTTAGTTAGCCAATAAAAGGTGTCATTTTGCTTGGCTTTTCTCTACATTCATAATGGCTAACACAGTACAACAACCTAGTACTACGATAATTTATTATAAATTTTATTAATAAAATCAACAACTAAAACACTTTTTTGAATAAATTCTTTATTTAATTTAAAGTACCGGCATGCAAAGTTACTTCTTCATCTGAAAGATGGCTCTGTGGTTTCGTCATTATTTACTTCCGTATTCATCGGCAAAACCGGCATTGCGCTGGAAATCTTGAATCTGAAACGATACTCGTTGTATAAACCGACCCCCAAACTCCAAGCCAAAAATCTAGGACAAAATTCTTGGCTTATATAACGGGATCTACGGTAACTGTTCACTCTGGGCTATAGCTTTTAGTTTTGATAAGTGTTGTCCAACATGTAACATTTGTACCAGTAAGTTATGCTTTACCTCTAGCAGTAGAATAAGTACAAGAAAAAGTTCTGTATCACAGCAAAGAAGGGAAATGAGCTAGAAGTGAATGAATCACGGTCAAAGATAACTGAATGACAGAGACAGCACTGAATGGTTTGTTGGGAGTGTTTGTCCCAAAACTGTACAGACAGGTTTTCATTTGTCATTTGCAGCTGCTGCTATGTCAGAGCTTGAAAGTTCTAGAAAGCCATTGTCATCTTAAACAATCTCAGCAGTTCGGTGTCGTCATTCAACTGATATCCAGACATACAAAACACAAGACAACCAAGTACAGAAGAGTCCGCTCTTCTGAACCATCATTTAGATTAATTTATTAGAAATGAGCAGTTTCATGGCTAATCTTTGTTTGTTTTTGTGTATATGCAGCTAATAAATATTTGATTAATAAGGACTGTAGTGGTCCGGTGCTGCTAAGATTCACACCGTCAAAGAGGCAGGGATTTATTTATTTTTTTACTGGAGATTCCAGGGACGCACCCAGCTTTGGCCCGACCCTCACGCTCTCACAAACAGAGACAAAAAGCTACCAGAAATAAAACAGCAAATAAAGAATGTATTAACAATAATAAATGAAAACAACAATCCCACCCCAGCTCCCCTTACGGCGATTATACATTAAATACAACAAACCATACACAGTAAAGTCGGCAGCAGACGTAATGTAAAGATGAAGGTAAATAGCCCAGAGATCCACACGTTGAAGGGGAATGTAGAGATAGTCAGTCATTTTCCAACCCGCTATATCCTATCCACAGGGGTCCGCTGTAGCTAATCCCAGCCAACACTGGGCGCAAGGCAGGAACAAATCCCCGGGCAGGGCGCCATCCCACCACAGGGCACACACACCAGGGACAAGTTAGGATCGCCAATGCACCTGACCTGCATGTCTTTGGACTGTGGGAGGAAAACCCACGCAGACACAGGGAGAACATGCCAACTCCACGCAGGGAGGACCTGGGAAGCGAACTGCGAGGCAGCAGCTCTACCCACTGCACCGTCGTGCTGCCCTGTAAAGATAGTCCTACTGGTAATTCCTGAAATGGTGAAGATGGGTGGACAGGTTCAGGAGCGCTCCTTTCTTCACAGGATGGCCATGAATCCACATGCAGTCCTCATGTAAAAGGCAGACAGCAGACAATCCAGACCCCGACCAAGAAACGATCCAAGACAAAAATGAGACAGCACAGGTACCAGACAAGAACTTCAGACACGAACCACAAAATACTTTTTGTTCTCTCCTTTTAAATGCCACACTGCCCTCCTTGAACCCAACAGCCCCTGCACCCTCAGAAGAAGACCAATCAGAGCCACTGCAGGGACTGCTGGGAGTTGCAGTTTCAAGCCCCAGTAGCTCCACTACAGGACTGTGATGCGATCTGCTTGTGGTATAGCAGGTCCGCGGCTTCCAATAAAAAAGGTTGGTTTTAAATCCGTATAGCCGTGCCGTTTTCCGTGGGCGCGATTGCACAACCGCGGGGAGTTAACGAGGTGATTGGAGCGAGTCGCACCTGCACGTGTGGGTGCAGTCGCTCTCATTTGCCTCATTGGCTTCCTGCGGTGTGTGATTAAGGCGCTGCGCCCACGGAGGCGTTCAGTGATGTGTGTGTGTGTATGTGTATATATATATATATATATATATATATATATATATATATATATATATATATATATATATATATAAATATAATATATGTGTCGACACCAGAGAAGGGGGGGGGGGATGTAGAAAAGAAAAAAAATGAAGGAGCTCGATCGAGAAGAAAAGGTTGACAATGGAGGTTAAAGGTCAGGAAAAGACAGTCTAGGTGGGAGGATCTGGCCACCTATAAAGGAGACATCATGAGCTGGGACCCCACTAAGGAGTGTTTGGCCGATGCGCTCTGGGGGATAGTTCGCCCCACTGAAAGCAAGTGAGTGGGGTAAGCAGAAGAGGTGTCCTCCCGTTGGATCTGAGGAGCGATCACGGGAGGAGAGACAACCTCGATGGTCTGGCAGTGACATCCGTTTGGAGGCCAAAATGGAGGTTGACTGAAGGAGCTCATGGCTGTTGGGTCTCCACCGGCTGAGAGAGCAATGGGTGAGCCGGGGAGAGAGTGATGGAGGTGGGCCGGAGAATAACAAGGGAGTGAGAGACTGCATTTTTAACCTCTGATTTTAAAGGATTTATTTATTGATGGTTTTAACTCCACTGGACACTTGTTTTATGGATTTATTTATTTATTAGAACTTTGTTGCACTGCACTTTTTGTTTTTGATTGTTTTAAATGAAATCACTTTATCACTTTTTGGAATATATCCCCTGGCTTTCAGAGATTTGTCCCCATTTGTCAGCTCATCTCGGAGACATTATTGGCGGTGTTGGGCTCAGGACCCCATCAGGATGTTGGGAGCCTGAAGAGAACCCGCATCGTCACACTGCTGTGACAACTCAGCAAACTTTCAGAAATGATTTCAGTTCTTAATATTTTAGTTCCTTCTGTGATGAATCTTCTATTTTATGTTCTTGACATTAATGTCATGTTAAGAGGAGTTCGAGTAATACATACAATGCAAGTTTTCTCACATATAAAGTGCATCATAATATTAATCTGCCCTGTAAACCACTCAAAATACCCATCAGGCTTATCTGTGTCTTTCTAAAATGGTTGGCGGGACATTCCTCTGAACATTCACCACAGCGAGCCTACTCAACCTCCTTGTGTGCTTATTATGGATTAAGGTCCCCTAAACCACCTTGTAGTGTACTGAAGGAATATGGTGAATAGGTCAAAACCTAAATTTTCATGTTGTATGTTGTTGTTTCTTTCAGCAATTGAAACGGGCAAAAGAGGCCTTGAATCTGAAGTAAGGCTGAAGAAAAAAGAAGAAACCGTTGAACCAAAGACATGGAGTGAAGCCGGACAGGGGATGACTTGTGCGGCCCACGCACTGTGGCGTATGGTTTTGTCCACTTGGACAGCTTTAAAACAGATTTTTTCATTTGTTTTATCAGGGAGTCCTAACATAGGTTGTTTTTTGTTGTTTGATTTTATTCACTCCGTTTTCTCATTTGCAGTGAGCACATCCTAAGTGCAGAGGCCTCTAATCTCCTTCACTCAGTGGCTTCACGCAACTTGTGCTGCACTTTTGTAAATTTAGATTCTGTTTAAACTCTGCTCTTGTCTGAATCTGAATCTAGAGGGTAGCTGTAGCTAACTTGGGTGTTGCTCCACTTTTACAACTTCTGTCCTGCCTGCTTGTTAAATAATACAGACAATGGAATCATGGTGGGTGGGGTAAATACCCAAGTCATCGCACTTTTGGTGGCATGTAGGACTTCATTTTATAAAATGTCCATTTGGTTATGATGAATATCCGGTATGATAAAAGGGCCCACCTGTCTGACGAGCTGCGCTGCTCTCATTTACCTAAGCTGAGTTTTTGTTTTTAATAATAGCAAAGCTATAAGCGCCTGATAGCAGCATATAATTTCACATCCTGGGCATTACAGCCAGCCTCGTTCGTTACGTCCAATGCAATTCCCTCTGACCCAGGGGTTAAGCAGATAAGGAAAGAGCTGCAGCAATGAATACCAAGCAAATTTCACCAGGTCATGAATTATTCTTGGTCATTAAGTAATGGCAGTAAAACAGAAATAGCGCACTCCTCATAATAAAACAGAGCTCTGCGACCGGAGGTAAACTCGGAATCGCAGCAAAAAGGTAATAAAATGTAGTATTTCATTTTTTATTTTATCACTTGGAAAGAGCTGTTTTTAAAAAGAAAAAGAAACTTTTTTTTTGTATTCATTTTTTCCTTACTTCTACGCTGAATGTTTGTAAGTATTGTACAATCCAAACAGTATTACTTACCAAAAACAGCATTCAACAAATCATTTTATTATCAAAAATAGGCTCGTGCGTTAGAATCTTCAGCATGACCAGCCTGAACTGTGTGACAAGTGTATGTCTGTAACCGCATTAAGGCTGGCATGCTAGGGGGTAACATGCCCACCATTAGGGTTTCCAGGTTTCCTGCCCACCCTTGTCCTTCATACAGACGAAGCGCTTTTATGTCAGATTCTCAAGTCTTTGGCTGTTTTCTTCAGGGATCTTTTTTCAATTGTAGTTGTCTGAATTAGGTGACGTCCTCAGAACAACAGTTGGCTTTACTATTGTAGTTCTTTTTAATAAAAATAAATCTTGTTATATATAAATGGGAAGTAATCATAGTACTGCATGCAATATAATGCAAACATTGCAGATATCCTTTTATTGCATATAACCCTTTAAAGTTTCAATATTTTAGCCATCCTTTCAGGTAAAGGCGCCAGCAGGGTGAGTTCTCTCAGGCTTTCAATTTATGTTTCGATTTATGTGGGTCTTCCTCTCTTATAGTCTCACTGAAGCCACGTTTCCCTTAATTGTATGGATTTGTCCTGCTTAATAAATCGTGTATTTCTCTTCATTGGGTTCTCCGATTATTTTTGCGCTACTCAATGTCGTCAGTCACTCATTACTATGCCTAATTGAATTTACTTGCCACACACGATGGGCTCAAAGATTTTATTGAATGTCTGGTTGCACTTCTGGTTGAGGGTGGTGTGACAAGGAGGAAGAGACGTCTGTGAGTCGTTGCGTCTGTTATGTACCCCAGGTCCTCTTGATGAGATGATGGCATACAGCTAACCACATATCAAGTCTGTCTGCTTTGGCTTTGCAGGAGATGTGATCCTAGATTACAGGATAGGATACGACCAGAGTGGAGCAGATGAGATTATTGATCTGGACTTTCAGAAAGGATTTGATGAGGTGCCACATGAGAGGATGGGCATCAAACTAAAAGAGGGGCATTTCAGGGTGTGGGGTGTAGATGGGTGCAGAATTGGCTCAGACACATGAAGCAGAGGGCAATGGGGTAAGGAACCTCATCAGAATTGGGTGATGTTAAGAGTGGTGACCAGCAGGGGGCAGTGTTGGGGCAGCTGCTATTTTTAATATATAGAAATGATTGCGAACATTAGAACACTCTGGATGAGAACAGGCCATTCAGCCCAACAAAGTTAGCCAGTCCTGTCTTATTTCTTCCCAAAAAAACCTCAAGTCGAGTTTTGAAAGTCCTTAACAAGTTTCCAACTGTGTCCCCATGTTCTTGATGAACTCATTTTAAAGTAAAATTTTAATTTAGAAAGGAATATAAGTAACAAGCTGGTTAAGTTTGCAGATGATACCAAGATAGGTGGATTAGCAGATAATTTGGAATCCGTTATATCATCACATAAGGACTTGGATAGCAGACAGGCTTGGGCTGATTTGTGGACGATGAAATTTAATGTCAGTAAATGTAAAGTATTACACATAGGAAGTAAAAATATTAGGTTTGAATACAAAATGGGCGGTCGGAAAATAAAGAGTCCACCTTATGAGAAGTCAAGTGCCAGACAGTGTTCATTAAGAAGGCAATCAGAATGTCCGGTTATATAGCGCCTTGACGCTGGAGTACAAGTCACAGGAGGTTCTGCTCAAGCTTTATAACACACTGGTGAGGTCTCATGTGGAGTCCTTTGTGAAGTTTGGGTCTCAAAAAGGACATAGCAGCGCTAGAAAAAGTCCAAAAAAGAGCGACTAGGCTGATTCAGGGCTGCAGGGGATGAGTTATGAGGAAAGTTTAAAGAGCTGAGCCTTTAACCATTTAATGTCCATAAATGTAAAGTTACAAATGGGAAGTAAAAATGTTAGGTTTGAATACACAATGGGAGGTCTGAAAATTAAGAGTACACCTTATGAGAAGAATTTAGGAGTCATAGTGGACTTGACGCTATCAACTGGCAGATGGTGTTCAGAAGCCATTAAGAAGGCAGTCAGAATGTCCGGTTATATAGTGCCTTGACGTGTGGAGTACAAGTCACAGGAGGTTCTGCTCAACCTTTATAACACACTGGTGAGGCCTCATCTGGAGTATTGGGTGCAGTTCTGGTCTCCAGGGTACAAAAAAGACATAACAGCACAAGAAAAGGTCCAGAGAAGAGCGACTAGGCTGATTCAGGGCTACAGGGGATGAAATTTAGTGTTAGTAAATGTAAAGTATTAAACGTAGGAAGTCAAAATGTGAGGTTTGAATACACAATGGGAGGTCTGATGAATTATGAGGAAAGATTCAAGGAGCTGAAACTTCTTAGTTTAAGGCAAAGGAGATGAAGAGGAGACCTGATGTGTGGAGTACAAGTCCCATTTATGCTTTATAACACACTGGTGAGGCCTCATCTGGAGTCCTATGTGCAGTTTGAGTTTCCAGGCTACAAAAAGAACAAAGCAGCGCTAGAAAAGGTCCAGAGAAAAGCGACTAGGCTGATTCAGGGCTACAGGGGATGAGTTATGAGGAAAGATTAAAAGAGCCGAGCCTAACACTTACATTAGGTTTAGGTCTTGTTAGGTTTTAATTCACAATTGGAGGTCTGAAATTGAGTATTCCCCTTCTGAGAAGGATTTAGGAGTTGTAGCGGACTTGTCACTATCAACTGTCAGACAGTGTTCAGAAGCCATTAAGAAGGCTAACAGAATGTCAGGTTATATAGCGCTTTGATGTGTGGAGTACAAGTCACAGGAGGTTTTGCTCAAAGTTTATAACACACTGGTGAGGCCTCATCTGGAGTCCTGTGTGCAGTTTGGGTCTCCAGGGTACAAAAAGGACATAACAGCACCAGAGAAGGTCCAGAGAAGAGCAACTAGGCTGATTCAAGGCTGCAGGGGATGAGTTATGAGGAAAGATGAAAAGAGCTGAGCCTTTACAGGAGAGGAAGAGGAGACCTGACTGAACTGTTTAAAATTATGAAGGGAATCAGTCCAGTGGATCGAAACTGTTATTTTAAAATGAAGTCATCAAGAACACGGGGACACAGTTGGAAACTTATGAAGGAGGAATTTCACACAAACATTAGGACGTTTTTCTTTACACAAAGAATGACAGACACTTGGAATAAGCTCCCAAGTAGTGTGGTAGAGAGTAAGACTTTAGGGACTTTCAAAACTTGATTACTGGCCTACAGTTGCATTGCTCTGCCCTCTCACCCTTTTTATATAACGGGATGACATCTCTGCAGAAGGCACACGGGAGACTTAAGTCAGCTGGAAGAAGGTTTTGTGGTCTGATGAGACGAATATTTAGACTTCTGGCCATCAGGCTAGAGGCCGTGTTAAACTGCACATCATCACCAGCACACCATCACCACCATAAAGCATGGCGGCTGTGACTGTGCCTCTCTGCAGCAGGTCCAGGAAGACGTGAATGCAGCAAAATTTGGTGAAATGCTGGAGGATAACCTGATGGAATCAGCAAGAAACCAGTGCCTTGGGAGAAGCAAGATAACAAGCCCAAGCTGAAAACCAAAGCAACAGAGGATTGGCTTCAAAACAACAAAGTAAATGTCCTGAAGTGGCCGAGTCGGAGTCCTGATCTCAATCCAGTGGAGGATCTGTTGCTGGACGTGACAATAGAGCTCTGGAAAAATGGCAGAGCTCTTAGAAGGAGACCTGAGCCCACAACATACAAGTCTGTCAAGGCTGCTGTCAATTAAATTGGGGGAATACTTTTGTTACCGATAGTTTATGACTTTATATTTGTAATTAATTAAATTACACCTTAACACATTGCAGAGATCTGTTTTCACTTTTGACATTCGTCTTTTTCTGCTGGTTTGTGTCAAAAAAGCCGATTAAATCCACTGTGAGTCCATGTTGTACAAGAATAAAATGAGAAAACTTCAAGGGGGTGAATACTTTCTGTGGGCGCAGTGTGTGTGTGCAGGTTATTATAAACGGCTCAAAAAATGAAAGGTACACTTCAAAAACTCATCAGATCTTAATGGGCAACAAATCTGCTGCTGGCTCTCTCTACTGCTATGGACTGGTGATGCATGAGGAACAAAAGGATGGCAATGAAAATGATGAACCAACAGAGGGACACCCCAAAAATCAAAGGGAAAAAAACAATCAGGCAGGTGAGTCCATTTGGCAGAAATGTTATCGTACTCTGTATGCCCGCCCAAATGCTTGGTATCCTCCTAATGAGACAACCGAGACAGATCTGGACCAGGGCATCACTGAGCTCCTGGACAGGCTTCAGTCAATGCATGCTATGCTAACAACAAGCCATGGATTACAAGTGACATCAAGGGCCTTTTGAACCAGAAGAAAAGGGCTTTTAAAGGTGGTGATAAGCATGAGCTCAAGTGCGTGCAGAAGGAACTCCGAGTCCAGCTCAGGGCGCAAAGAGCAGTACAGGAGAAAGCTGGAGCAGAAGTTGCAGAAAAACAGTATGAAGGAAGTGTGGGATGGGATGAAGATTATCACTGGCTGCAGCTCAAAGTGGGGTGCCGCCATCGAGACAGACGTGGAGGGCAAACCAAATGAACAACTTCTTTAATAGGTTTGATCATCCTAACCCACTCTCACCTCAGAGTACTGCATCCTCCAACCATCCTTCTGCTGATACCAGCATAGGTGAGACATCCCCACCCACAATTACAGCAGCCCAGGTGAGCAGAGAGCTGAAAAGACTTTGTGCCAGCAAAGCAGCGGGTCCAGATGGTGTATCGCCACGATTGCTGAAGGCCTGTGCGTTGGAACTGGGGAGTCCTCTACAGCGCATCTTCAACCTGAGCCTGGAACAGGGAGAGTCCCGAGGCTTTGGAAAACATCTTGTATCACTCCTGTCCCAAAGGTATCACGTCCTAGTGAGCTGAATGACTTCCGGCCTGTTGCTCTGACGTCACATCTGATGAAGACCATGGAGCGGCTGCTGCTTCACCACCTGAGGCCACAGGTCCGCCACGCCCTCGACCCTCTGCAGTTCGCATACCAGGAGAAGGTGGGAGCGGAGGATGCCATCATCTATATGCTTCATCGATCCCTCTCCCACCTGGACAGAGGCAGTGGTGCTGTAAGAATGATGTTTTTGGACTTCTCTAGCACCTTCAACACCATCCAACCTCTAGAGACAAGCTGACTGAGATGGAAGTAGATTCATACCTGGTGACATGGACTATCTTACAGACAGACCTCAATATGTGCGTCTTGGGAACTGCAGGTCTGACATTGTGTTCAGCAATACAGGGCGCCGAGGGGACTGTACTTTCTCCGTCCTGTTCAATCTATATACATCAGACTTCCAATATGACTCGAGTCCTGCCACGTGCAAAAGTTCGCTGATGACACTGCTATTGTGGGCTGCATCAGGAGTGGGCAGGAGGAGGAGTACAGAAAGTTAATCAAAGACTTTGTTAAATGGTGTGACTCAAACCACTTACACCTTAACACCAGCAAGACCAAGGAGCTGGTGGTGGATTTTAGGAGGCCCAGGCCCCTCATGGACCCTGTGATCATCAGAGGTGACTGTGTGCAGAGGGTGCAGACCTTTAAATATCTGGGAGTGCAGCTGGATGACAAATTGGACTGGACTGCCAATACTGATGCTCTATGTAAGAAAGGTCAGAGCAGACTATACTTTCTGAGAAGGTTGGCATCCTTCAACATCTGCAGTAAGATGCTGCAGATGTTCTACCAGACGGTTGTGGCGAGTGCCCTCTTCTACGCGGTGGTGTGCTGGGGTGGCAGCATAAAGAAGAAAGGCGCCTCACGCCTGGACAAACTTGTTAAGAAGGCAGGCTCCATTGTAGGATTAAAGTTGGACAGTTTAACATCTGTGGCAGAGCGACGGGCATTAAGCAAACTCCTGTCAATCATGAAGAATCCACTGCATCCACTTAACAGTGTCATCTCCAGGCAGAGGAGTAGCTTCAGTGACAGACTTTTGTCACTGTCCTGCTCCACTGACAGACTGAGGAGATCGTTCCTCCCCACACTATGCGACTCTTCAATTCCACCCGGGGGAGTAAATGCTAACATTAATTTTATTTTAATTCTTTTCATTTTTATTACTATTTAATTTAATATTGTTTCTTTGTATCAGTATACTGCTGCTGGATTATGTGAATTTCCCCTTGGGATTAATAAAGTATCTATCTATCTATCTATCTATCAATGGTATCAGTTCCTTCATCCTCTCGCCACATGAGGCCGGGCATTGTCATGCACCAAGGAGGAGCCACTGTACCAGCATAGGGTCTGACAATGGGTCCAAGGATTTCATCGTGATGCCTAATGGCAGTCAAGGTCTAGCCTGTAGCGGTCTGTGCGTCCATCCATGGATATGCCCCCCCAGACCATCACTGACCCCCCACCAAAGCGGTCACACTAAACGATGTTCAAGGCAATATAACGTTCTCCACGGCTTTTCCAGACCCTTGTCTCTCTCTGTGACCCTGTCACATGTGCTCTCATCTGTGAAAAGCACAGGGTGCCAGTGGTGGAAATGCCAATTCTGGTGTTCTATGGCAAATGCCAGTCGAGCTCCACGGTGCCCACTAGAGGACATTGTCGGGCCCTCATGCCACCCTCATGAAGTCGTATTGTTTGGTCAGAGACATTCACACCAGTGGCCTCCTGGAGGTCATTTTGTAGGCTCTTGCCAGTGCTCATCCTGTTCTTCTTTGCCCAAAGGAGCAGATACTGGTGGGTCCTGCTGATGGGTTAAGGACCTTCTACGAGGGGCCCTGTCCAGCTCTCCTAGGGGAACTGCCTGTCTGTCTCCTGGAATCTCCTCCATGCCCTTGAGACTGTGCTGGGAGACACAGCAGACCTCCTGGCAGTGGCACGTGGTATTGATGTGCCATCCTGGAGAAGTTGGACTGCCTGTGCCACCTTTGTAAGGTCCAGGTATCGCTTCATGCTACCATTAGTGATACTGACCGTAGACAAATGGAAAACGAGTGACAAAACAGATGAGGAGGGAAAAATGTCAGTGGCGCCCACCTGTTAAACCATTCATTCCTGTTTTGGGGGTCGTCTCATTGTTGCCCCTCTGGTGCACCAAAGCAGCCGAAACTGGTGAACAAGCCCCTCTGCCACTTAGCTGACCAGATCAACAGCCCACAAGTGTGACTGACTTGATGATATTCTCTCATTAAAAAGGGTGCCTTTCATTTTTTTGAGCAGTATATTATTATTATTAAAAGTCCTAGGATGGTGGCCAAGAAAGTCTTAGATGGCACTGAAACTTATAAGTGCAACATCCCCTCGGACCCTTCAGTGGACAAGTACACCAGTTCCTGGGAAACAGTCGGGTGATTCTCCAGCCTGGGACTGTTCCACCTTTAGATACAGGTTATCCTAAGCAAATGGCAGAGCCGTTGGTAGACGACTGGCAAGAACAACAAAACCCTCCTGCTCTCCCTTGACTTCCTCCCGATCTTCTCTGATGGTGGTGGTGGTTTCTTGCCTATGGGTGCCTGTCCTTATACTTTGGCCTGTTCTGACCTTTCTCTTCTCCTCCTGGCCACAGCAGAGGGAGAGTTTGACGGGACAGAATGGCGAGATAACACTCCAGTGGCATGGAGCCATTCATCATTGATGGACCAGGAGGACTCCTATGTGTCATGCCAGTCTTGGAGGCCCAGCCTTTAGTGGTTCAATTACTGAAGTTCCCACAACAGTGGAGTGTGGGGGGGGCACATGTCTCCCAAATCTGTGATTTGTTGGGACCGCACCTGCTCGTGCTCACGTGTCACTTTGGACAACAACTTCCTCTACTTACGTTATTATTCTGTTAAATCAGGGCTCTCAAACTCGGTGGCTGCAGGTTTTCATTCTAACTGTTTTCTTCATTGGTGTCCTGTTTCTGTTGCTAATTCACTCCTTTTCCTTTCATTTGAATTGACTTGTTTTTTAAGATTTGTTCCTTTAAAAGTCTTCCTCATTCCTCTGAATTGCTTCTTTTCTTTCCTTAAATGGCACCCAAACAGAAATGACATGTGAAGTGAGGGAGCCAACAGAAGACCACCTAAGTCAGGGCCTCAAACTCCAACCAGTTGCTTCAGCAGGCGCCGAGTCTCGTTGTTCTTTAATTCCATGGCTTGTTTCTGCCGTCATTGTTTAATAGCAGACATTTCCGAAATTGTTGATTTTCTATTTTCCGTGAAAACGTTTTGTGGAGCTGAGCAGATCGACATTGATCCGTGTACTTTTTGGTATTGAAATTTCATTTTAGAAGCAAAAACGAAAATGAAAGGAATTTTCAGATTTTGATTTATGATTAAAAAATAAAATGAGGGAAAATAAGGTGTTTAATTCTGTGGTAACAAATAGCAGTCATAAATTTAAAATGACACATACTTTTCTGGATTTATTTGTGATTCAAATAATGAAAGTGTTAATAGCTCAAAAACAACAAAACAGACGCATTTCCATTGTCTGAAACCGGAGGTACTTCTTCTTCTTCTTCTATGCGATTTTTGACGACACGTGCGAACAGTCCTCCTGAACAGAACACCTCGATCAACGGCCTTGAAGTTACACTGCATGGCATCAGCAGAGAATTGACCGTTAAGTTGGAAAAGAGCGACACTTCGGGATGAGGACATGACTGCAGAAAAACTGAGTCGCATCTTTCTGGTAAAAATACAAGCTTTGCAAACTTTGCTTCATTGGTGTAGCAGTCGTTTTATGAACGTTATTGTTGTTACTTACTGTGAAACAGCAAACAATTGGCGATTTCATTTACGAACACTAAGTCTGGCAATTTTTAGAGTTAGTAAAGGTTTCGAGTATTAACAATGCGCATAAGCAACAATAAGCAACGTGATTTACAGAAAGTTTTCTTAACACGTGTTACACTTTTCACACATGTAGACACATTCAGACTGCTAGCACGTGCTACTTTAGCTACGATGAGATTTGAGAAACTAGTAAATTAGACAATTTTAAGATGAAGTTTATGATGTTCTACTTTAATGACAAAATAAACTACGTGATTAAAGTGGAAATTTCGAGATTAAAGTTGACATTTCGTGCGTTTCTCCCACTGTGTGCCTTTTTTTTTTCTCTGTGCCCTAATAATCTTTTATATGACATTCAGACGGTGGGCTACGACTTGCCTTTTCACGTTGACTTTGATATCTGACAACTTCTTTTTTATTTCCGGCACTGTGCGACTTTGTGAACTTGAGCTTTCGAGTTTCTCCGGCATGCTATGTCACTCGATCAACTTCCTTTTCTTGTTTATCCCACTGTTCAAACCAACACGTTGTACGTTTTTCTTTGCCTCCACTTGGTATTCGCTGAAATTCTTCCCCCGTACTTTTGCCATTGTCTTTTCACAGAACGCTGAACTTAAGGGCTATAAATATTGATTTGCATATTCAAAGAGGCGTAATTCTGGGCGGAGTTGGGACGGGGCAGCAGGCGTGTGCACGTGCGTTACTTTTCACGCTGACAGGGTTTTTTGTAGCGGAAGAACGTGGAAGTTGGCGAACGCACAGATTAATGCATCTGGATTTTTTTCTGCGTACGCACATTCCCGCTTTCATCCGTACACCATGTTGTAGTGTGAATGGTATGCACGGCGTTATGCATGAGGCCCCTGGTCTGGAGGGTACGGGCACAGATTGTCATCCAATTTGATAAGACTACAGCGGGGAACATGAGGAATGAACATGTCAACGTTTTTCACAGTAAATATATTTCTAATGGGGCTATTGACATGAAGTTTTCACCAGATGTCGGTAACAACCCAAGTAATCCACACATACAAATAAGTCCATAAATGAAGTTATGTGTAATAAAGTGGAATGGCACAGGGAATACGTATTGAACACATGAAGAGAAGGCGGTGCAAAAAGGCCTGGAAAGCCAAGAAAGCAGCTGACATCTGTCAATCCTGATAGCCCCCCATCAGTGCAAATGAATATCAGCTGCTGTAGTCCTAACTGATGGCCTATAAAAAAGATTTCTCATTCCCAAGGTGTCACACAAGAAGCATCACCTAATGGGTAAAAGCACAGAGCTCTCACAGGACCTTCACAACCTTACTGTGGCCAAACACATCTGTCACCAGTGCCATCAGGGTATCTCTAAACGTCTGAATGTTAATCCAGAAGTGGAAAGAACATCATGTCACCACAAAGCGGCCACAACCCGGTGTGCCTTGCAAAGATTAATCAGAAGAGCCAAGGACAACTCGTGGAGAGCTTCACAAAGACCTGGAATTAGCAGGTCCTGTTGTTTCAAAGAACACAATAAGTAATGCACTCCTCCGCCATGGCCTCTATGCACACCGCTCACCGTGTAAGACTCCACTGCTGAAGATAAAGCACATTGAAGCTCGTTTAAAACATTTGGAGAAGCCAATGAAATACTGGGAGCATAGAGTCTGGTCAGAGGAGAGCACAATGGAACTCTTTGGATGTCACTGGAGGAGAAATAGCACTGCACATCACCCCAAAAGCACCCAAAAATACTGGCAGACTTTATAGAATTGAAGGAAGGATGAATGGAGAAATGTAGCGGGACATTCTTGATAAGAATCTGCTGCCATCTACCAGGATGCTGGACATTTCAGCAAGACAAGGATCCCAAACACACAGCCAAGGAAACTTTCAATTGTTTTCAGAGAATAAAGAAAATAAAGAAGCTTCTAGAATGGCCCAGTCAAGCACCTGACTTGAATCCAATTGAAAATCTATGGAAAGAACTGAAGATCAGAGTTCACAGAAGAGGCCCCTTGAACCGCCCAGATTTGAAGACAGTTTGTGTTGAAGATTGGGCCAAAATCATAGCTGAGCAACGCATGCGACTCGTTTCTCCATACAGGAAACGTCTTGAAGCTGTCATCACCAACAAAGGCTTTTCTACTAAGTATGAGATACATTTCAGTAAGCGTGTTCAATACCGACGGCACGGTGGCGCAGTGGGTAGCGCTGCTGCCTTGCAGTTAGGAGTCCCGGGTTCGCTTCCTATGTTCTCCCCGTGTCTGCGTGGGTTTCCTCCGACAGTCCAAAGACATGCAGGTCAGGTGCACTGGCGTTCCTAAATTGTCCCGTGTGTGTGTGTGTGTGTGTGTGCGTGTGCGCCCGGCCCAGGGTTTGTTTCCTGTCTTGTGCCCTGTGTTGGCTGGGATTGCCTCCTGTGACCCTGTAGGTAAGATATAGCGTGTTGGATAATGGATGGATGTTCAATACGTATTCTCTGGGTCATTCCACTTTATTACACATAACTTCATTTCTGAACTTATTCATTTCTTTGTATGTGTGGATTACTTGGGTTGTTACCGACAGTCTGGTGAAAAGTTCATGTCAGTCGCCAATTAGAAATATATTTACTGAGAAAAGCGTCGACGTGTTCAATCCATACTCTCCGCTCTGTGGGCCATGTGGCGCAGGAGATTTAAAGGTTTGGAGGCGAGTGTGGCTGTCATTCTGTGCTCAGAATCGAGCGCACCGTGTTGATGTCTGACGTTCTCCCCATTTTGTATTTAGCTCTTGTGAATTTGTTGTTTATTTTCCTCATTTACACAAAAAGAATGCAAATTAGTGGTAATCACATAAGAAGTTCAATCTGATAATGTCCCACTGCAACTGTGCAATGATGAACCACTAGAAATGAGGCAATCGGGCGACCCCGTACTAGCAGCCCATCCCATAAGTTATCATTGCACACAGTTGATGGGACACTGCTCTTCTGTACAAAAATCCAACAACATCTACTTTTCCTAAAAGTCGTTCCATTATCTTCCATGAAAGCTGCATGACATTTTAATTAGCAGAGTAGGCCTCAGACATATGGATGATGGCGTGTCGTGTTGAAGACACTCCACAGGTTGGCCAGGGTGCCATGTCTAAGACGCGAAGCATTGTTCATGAAAGCTGGCGTCGTTTCCTGGTCGGAACAGAGTCGGCCTCCTCATTACATTTAACACGATACAACAACACTTTGAACACAAAGGGACATTCAGCCCAGCTTCACCTCATCACCCCCTATGCTCTTAACTTTTATTAAACTGGGAGGCTCTGCCCCCTGCTCACTTTGCTCGCCAACACCCGTGCGGGCGCTTCGCGCTAATCACTTAACAGCTCTGCCAGTCGCGTATCGGGAAGCGGATGTACGATTTAAACAGATTGTTATTTTCATGGGAATTGTTACACATGCGTAATAGAACTATGTTACATTACAGCGAGTAGTTAACCACAGTAAAAAATATTAAAATGTAATAAGTTGAAAGAAAATTATGTTTCACGTTGCGTTGGAGTCGTTTGTTGCATTCTGTTTGGCTTTGAAATGAACACGCAAATGCTTTTTAAACTTACACTGTAAAACTTCAGTAAAAACAATATTTGGAACTAACTTTTCATGAATATCACACTGAATTTTGATTTCGTGTTTGGACTTTCATCGTGACAACACAACGTATAACTGCCCGTGAGTAAATTTCCCTTCTTTCTGTCTAATAAACAAACTGACTTTTTCGAATGTTTGGCTCTGTGATGTGTTAATTGTCTTTGCAAAAGCTCTTCTAACGGGAAACTGTAAACGTTTTAATACGAATGGCATATCAAGATCTCCTTTGGTGTCTCATGTTATCCCCTGAAGATCGACTACATTACCTTGTTCGACCAATTTTGAACACAACTAATCTTGTCCCATTGCATAGCCCATCACTCAGACATAAATTACGCATTAGTATTACGATACGTCCTTCTTTCAACAGTAATTCGTGCGGAGGAAGACCAGACGGTGTTAACGGTAGTAGATATTCTTCGTGATATTGTAAGTTGATGTTTTCATCTTCCACACCATCAACACCAACTGTTTCAGTGTAGTTTATTGATAGGCATTTAACCAATTTACTGTGTAACCGATCGACAATTTTCGCGTTAATTCATTTGACTTCATTATTTCTCTGTGCTAGGATTGCCCGTATACTCATTTCTTCTGTTGATAACCCTTCAGGATGAAATTCTTCAGTAAGATTTGGACATAATACTTTTTCTTTTATTGGGAACTTAAAATGAGGAAAACGTAAAAATTTATAAGAGCTGAGAGCGCAGGAACTGTGACTGACAAAAGAATTCACACCAATGAGAGGTGAGAAGGGTGTGGGCTGTGAACCGGAAATGGAGAGGAGGGCGGGACTTGAAAAAAATCTCTTAGCAAAAGTCTTCTTAAAGATCTCATCTCAACATTTTCTTTTATAATGGAGAGATATCTTCTCAAACAATTTAAAAAAAAGCTTTCTGTACCGTCTGGAGGTTGGCCAGACGTGAATCACAGAACTGTATCCCCTCTATCCTAGACACGCGTGCCCTCTCAAACCGCCAACCGGCTCGCTATATCCTGTGAAGAGCCCAGTCAGTATCTGCACAATAATCGCTACATGAGTTGTCGAGATAATGTTCTGACAAACAAAAATCGAACAGCAAATCAACATAAAATTTCTCGCGAAATTGAACAAAATGGCCACAGAAACGTATGAAATGGTAAAAAACAGCGTATGGTGAGAACAGTTTGTCTCGCACACAAGTGTTTGAGCAGCACAAACGTTTCGAGGAAGAACAAGAAAATGTAGAAGACGCTCAGGTTGTCCACACTTGTCTCGGACAGATGACATCAAAACGGTGAATCAGATTGTTTGAAATGATCCTACTGCTTTTTCCGTAAAGCAGTTTTTGAGTAATCCTCTCGATCATCACTCCCTGTGATTTTTACTTGTTTTCCGAAAATGAAGTGACCTGAAGGGAATGCATTTTCCTTCAATGGATGAAGTGAAGACAGAAACGGCAAGCCTGTTGAAGAGCCTCAAGCACGAAGACTTCCAGCACTGAGAGATACATCTGGAGTGGGGCAGAGATGGCGAGGGCACGTATATAGAAGGTGACAATGTTTAGAATGCTGTAATTCATCAATATATATTTTTATTATCAATTCAGTTATTTTTGTTTTTCACCTCAAAGTGTAAGACAAAAACCTCACAACTTCACTGACCAATGAGGAAAGACCGCTTACCAATAAAAACGTTGGATTACGATCACGTGATTCAATTGCTGCGACTGTGTGATTTAATGGCAGGTGTTGTTGATCGTGTACATGAGGCTGAGGAAAAATGAAACCGAGAGATCGTTAATTAAAGGGGCGACTTCATTTTCATGGTTTTTCCACAGTTGGTGAGTTGTGTCAATGGGTTATTTCAATTTGTTTTTCTTCCAGTTTTAATAACGCCTGTTTTCTCCTTGTCATTCTGGGCTATTGAAGGTTGCTTGATAAGGGGAAAAAACTTATTTGCCGTGATTTTAGCGCAAGGCTGCAACAGAACAAAACGTATAATGTGAAAAGGGTTTGAAGATTTTCTGAATCCACGGCCGTTTCTTTTTACCAGCCTTGTGCATCGCCGTCAGGATGAGCACCATGTCTTGGCCCAGGCACATCTTTCTTGATATTTTTCGCTTTTCCTTACCTTTGTCTCGTTTTCCCTGGCCCCTCATCCTCAGGGGTGTTTTCTAGTTTCAGAAGAGCTTCATTATGAATTAAAAAACTCTCAGGTGCTGCAGTCATTAATGCTGCAGTCACCTGAAGGAATTTAAGAAATTTGATAAAACGAGAGCCCACCATTCATTCTACTTGTGACTCGTCTGTCAAGCCTTCCTTCTGCTTCAGCTCCATGTCTCTGTAGTTTGTTTCAGATTCCCAAAAAGTGCCTCCTGGCCCCCGTCCTAAATGGACATCACCATGAGAATGCGACTCACCATCTAATCAAAGAAAAGGAAATTCTAATGGCCGGACCCTCCTGCAGTGTGAAGCGATGGACCTGCTGCTCAGAGGAAGTCCCATAGAAACGCCGCTAAATGTTCACTTTGGTTTTGGATTTATTACCTTGGAGGATGGTTTGGATTTGCTTTTTGAATTTAACATGTCTATTATACAAAAGACATAATGGCTTTGACTTTCTATTTCCTCTGCAGGCCAACGTCCTTGTGTTTTGGTTCGACTTTATTCATTTCTTTTCCCTAAATCCACACTACACAACGTCTAGTGTTTGGGTATCTCAGACTTATCAACTGAGGTTGCTGATCGTGTTTGTGGAAAACTTTGATGTACATGACTGGGCCTGTCAAATCTGCCAACCGACCTTCCAGACAGCCAATAGTGTGCCGTGTCGCAAAGTCTGTGCCATATGAAGGGGTGATGGGTACGGCGAGTTTAGAAACAGTCTCTGCTAAAACCTCTGTCCCACCATTTTGTTCTGTAATTTCATTCTGTTGTGTTACATAAAATACAAGACATCAATCCCATCAAGGGTTCCAAACCTGGTGGGGTGTGAGATGGCTTTTCAGGGAGTGCGACGTTGTTTAGACAATGAAAAAACGCTGTGTCGCCATAAACCCTGAAAATCCATTTCAGAGGCTGTTTTCAATAGGACAATATCTCCCATCTTGTGTTAACAAATTTGTCCAAGTGTAGCTAACTGCACTTTGTCCAGTTCTGAAGCTTTCTTGAGCTCATTTTGATGCCTCCTCAGTGTCTGCCATTGCTTCATTTTTAGTATCCTCTGTGAATTACAAAAAAAGTGAAATCGAAGCAGGGCCATAAGATAAAAACCAAAAAGGTGTCAGGCGTGAAGATATCCCAGGGGCCAACAACACAGACACAATAATCGGAATTGTAGGAAAGAGCTTTCCACAACATTTAATAGAGACATTACCATAGCTATATGCAACTTGAGACAGAGTCAGGTACAGAATAAACATCGTCTTGTCTTCAGGAGCCGGTACAAGGTTTGGTCCAATAGAATCTTAAATGTAGTGGTTTTTCTCCTTTTCCTTGGATCTAGAACAGTAATGTACAACATACGACACATGCACAATCATTCACAACGGGGCGAGGTAACAGTCACGCGGATCCCTTTGATTTCCTCCAAACTCAGAACTAATAAGGCTAAATTACAGCTATGTACTGTACCAGAAGGTCAACACTGCTGTTCCTAATGTAGAGCACCGCATATATGTATCTGTGTGGATATATATGAATATATATGAATATACATACACACCCACATACATATACACACACACACACACACATATATATATACATATATACACACATATATATATATATATACACACATATATATATATACACACATATACATATACACACATATATATATATATATATATATATATATATATATATATATATATATATATATATATATATATACCTGTGTATATATGCATACATACACACACACACATATATATATATATACACACATATACATATATATACATATATAAACACATATACATACTTATGTATATACACACACACACACACACATATTTACAGGTATATGCATGTCTGTGAATATATATGAATATATAAATGCAAACACACGCACACATCCCCCTTATATATACAGTGTATATAATACATATAAACACACACACATACATACAGGTACATGTTTGTGTGTGTGTTTACAGACACACATACCTACATACACACACACACATATATAATACACACACACATCTGTATTTACAGACCTTTGTTTTTTAAAACAAATAAACAAACAATGCACACAAGAAATTTAAAGGTGCCATACCAAGGCTGTACATGTTAAAATACAAAACAAAAATATATATATATATATATATATATATATATATATATTTACAAATAGCTGCAACATACATATTATTGCCAATGCCCTTTTTAATATAACAATACTTATTCCTTACATACATACATACATATTGTACAGATATATATATATAAGTATGTATGTATGTATGTATGTATGTATGAGCGCCTAGACATTCCACTCACTTCAGTTGGGAGCTCCCCACCCAGAATGTGCCATCTCGGGCACCACCCATCAGTGCCATTAAATGCCTGGTTTGACTCATCACATTGCGCTTTTTTTTAGGGGGGGGGCCTCAAGAATTTCAGCCCACCTGCCTGCCTGCCCAGTTAAGAGATTGTTAATTAATTGTTAGGAAGTCTAAACCAAGACATCGCAGCGGCCACACCACGGTGTCTAAAAGAAACCCGGTCCAGTAGTAGCAAAGTCACGTTTGAGCAAAACTTTGTGCCTTTTTTTAAACAAGTAATGAAACCATTATTTGGTGCCCCCAAAAAGAGATTCACATCACAACTGTACAGTGAACAATTAAATAGGACTTAAAAGTGGGAGTTTAAGAACAAAAGAAAGCAAGCAGTAGTCGTTATTTAAAGCTGCTTCGAGCACATTAAAAACAGATTCTCAAAGCATTTGGGGGCAGCAGACCACAGTGAGTTGCGGGTTTAAAGAACACACTGGGGGGGGTTTGGAATCTCTCTCTCTATCTTGTTTTTTTGTTTTTTTTTTATCTCAGCAACTGCACACAGAATATCGACATGTTGGGCCCTCATCCCTCCAGAGACGCACGGCGGGGCACAGCAGTAAAGGCCGCTCGCTCACAACTGCTATCTGCTGTGGTTACACTTTTTTTTAAACAATGACAACAATGAGGCACAAAAAAAACAAAAAGAAATCCGACTCCTGCCCGCCCCTCACAAATGTCCCAACACTTTCTGACTGGATGCTCCTCAAAATTATGGGGGGAAAAAAGAAATCGAACGTAAAACCAGGAAAGCGTCTGGACTGGAAGGGGAGGGGCTTATGTGGATCAAACACATGGCGCGCTTTAAGGGTTTTCTTGGTAGGCATTCTGTAGCACCGGTTCATCTGGCAGGTGGTAAGTGGCAACGGTGTGACTTTTACAGTAACTGGGCAGAACTCCGTCACTTAGCACATTTGAGTAAATGCCGTTTGTGACGCTTCGACAATTTATGAGAAGCTCTGGAGAGCTGGGGGGGGAGGGGGGGTGGCTTAAAAAGTCCAGATGGAATTTTGCTTCAGAAAATGTAAATGGGTGTCGTGTTTTTGAGCAAAGGTGCGAGGCGCAGGGGAATAAAAAAAAACAAAGACCATGAACACACAAAGATTTGTGCCACATCCCTACCCACCGTTTCAAATTTATAAAAAGGATAATAAACACTAGAAAAAATAAAACCGATATCTTTATTTGCTCTCTGACTAAAAAGCCAAACGGCGATGGGGATAGAAAAGATTGTCTGTGTGCAATTTTGTTACGGAACGGCTCTTTTCGTTCGACTCGTCCGCGGTCATCCAGTGTCGTAGATTTCTTTTCTTACGTTTTTCGACTCCCCCTATGATTTTGTACCCTTTTCGTCAGGACGGGTTTCCCATTGGTCGTGGTTAATTTAAGACTCGTCAGTGTGGGAACTCGACATACGTTAAGATTCAGTGCATTTGTAAAAAAAAAAAATAATAATAATAATAATAAAAAAAAAAAAGCCGTGGAATACCAGAAGGGAGGCCAAGAGCTTCCTTCGTGGTTACGTCGTTATTGCTTTGGTTCTCCGTCGGACACAAACTCTTCCACTTAACCCTCACATTCCACAGAGCGTGGAGGGCCGCGCTCTTTTTTGACCCTTTATTTCATTTCTCCTTAAGTGCTGACTATGAAGCCGTCGGCATTTGGCCCCCCTGGACTTTCTGTATTTATTTTTTTTCTCCTTAGTTTTTGGTCAAAAAAGTGCAAGCCCAAAGTTTGTATTTCCACCTCTTCACACACACACAGACACACAGAGGGGAGAGCAGATGACACAACGACAAAACAAATTGGGGGCATAAAAACAGAAGAAGGGAAGGAAGGAAGGTGTTAGTTAAACGAGGCAGAAAAACCAAAGAGGAATCGAGCAGCATGCAGCCCTTCATGCATTGTCAATCTAAATGGCAAAAATAAAAATCTCCAATAAATAACTCCTGAAGCCGTATTACATAAAAAAAGCTTAAGACGAATGAAAAGAGGGCGTTCGCGAGACGTTTTTTTTCACAGTTCTCGACTGGAAGAATGGTATCGTCAAGTAAGGATATGCTACAGACAGCTGGCACAGCAACCGTCAAATCACTTGGCAGCAGCTGGTTTGATTGGAGGTACAGAGCAGCCCGTCTTTCGGGTTCCGCTGAATGTTCACAGAGATTGTCTTTTCACACAGAGGTAGCTGCAGGACATTGTTCTTCAGATTCATGTTGTTCTCCTTGGCCAGGTCCAGCTCGTTGAAGGTGATCGCCGTTTGGTCAGGGTAAGACTTCTTACTGCTAAGTGCTGCGCTGAGGGCGGCCGCCGCGCTCGACGGCGAACTCTTGTCCAGGCTGCCGTTGGAACCGATGCACATCTTCCACGATGACTTCTCTTGCACTTTGACGCTAGAAAAGTTCAAGTTGTTTTGGGGGTCTATGATGTACTTGCCCCCCCCACCTCCATTGCCGTTGCCAACATGAAACTGGGAGCTCAAGCAGAGACTCATCAGCTTCAGGCTCTCCACCAACTCTCCTGCAGTCTTAGGGGACGAATGAGAGCAACTGCGGGTGGAGCCCGAGGTGTTGTTGGTGCTTCCGCTGGAGCTGCTAGGTGGGCTTCCCTCACCTTTGTTTCCTCCTCCTCCTCCTCCTCCTCCTCCTCCGCCGCCGCCGCCTCCTCCTCCCCCACTGCCACCTCCACCTCCACCTGAAGGGCTACCTCTGTCTGGCCCAGGGTTGCCTTCTCCTGAAGGCCTGCTCTGTCCACCACCTCCACCGCTGCCCCCATTGCCACCTGAATTGCCTGGTGGGCCTTCACTGCTATCCCGTCTGTTCCACGAATAGGTGAAGCCGCTGTCCTTGTCCAAGCGGCGGCGACTCTCCGAGTCATCGTCACTAGTCTCTGAGCTGCTGCAGCTGGAGCCCCGTCCTTGACTTTTACGCCGGTGGTACCGCTTGTGGACGGTGCCCGGCGAAGCAATATTCATTTTCAGGCGGCTCAGCTTGGGGGGCAGACCCTCTTCCATGTCAAAGTCGTCGTCCGATTCCCCTTCTTCCTCGAAAATCTGATTCAACACCGGAGCGCTTTTGCGCGACGTCAATCGGTTGGTGATGGAGGGCTTGCGACGGAGGACAACCTGAGTGGGCAGTGGTGATGACCACTGCTCTTCCTCCTCCTCCTCTTCATCCTCTTCCACCCGAAAGAGACAGGTCCGGCCCTTGGCAGCAGCCGCGCTCACAGTGGAGGTTGGCTTCAGTGTGGCTGCCGTGCTTAGTGGAGGAGGAAGGAGTGAGGAACTGCCTGGAGTGGTCAGTGACAACAGCGAGGGCTCGGGGGGTTCGTCTCGCCTTCCGAGATCCAGAAGACCTTTGGCCCGATGCCCATTGAGCAGGTTCTCAGTACTTCGAGCTGGCGACTGTGGCACACCTGGATGGGAGATGGATGAAGCTGCCAGGCTGTCCTCAATGTCTTGGTGCATGTCGATCTTCGTAGGCCAGGACTGCCTGCAAGGAACCAGAACAAGAGGTTACTTCGAGTTGTGTCCGACATCTCTATCCTGATCAGTGTGGCAAATAATTTACTAGTACAGTTGTGCTTGAAAGTTTGTGAACCATTTAGAATATTCTAGATTTCTGCATAAATATGACCTAAAATATCATCAGATTTTCACTCAAGTCCTTAAAGTAGATAAAGAGAAACCAGTTAAACAAATGAGACAAAAATATTATACTTGGTCATTTATTTATTAAGGAAAATGATCGAATATTACATATTTGTGAGTGGCAAAAGTATGATCAGTTAGTTTGAAGGTGAAATTCGAGTCAATGGGATGCCAATCAGGTGTGAGTGGGCACCCTGTGTTATTTAAAGAACAGGATCTATCAAAGTCTGCTCTTCACAACACATGTTTGTGGAAGTGTATCATGGCACTAACAAAGGAGATTTCTGAGGACCTCACAAAAAGAGTTGTTGATGCTCATCAGGCTGGAAAAGGTTACAAAACCATCTGTAAAGAGTTTGGACTCCACCAATCGACAGTCAGACAGATTGAGTACAAATGGAGGAGATTCAAGACCATTGTTACCCTCCCCAGGAGTGGTCGACCAACAAAGATCACTCCAAGAGCAAGGCACACGTGTAATAGTCGGCAAGGTCACAAAGGACCCCAGGGTAACTTCTAAGCAACTGAAGGCCTCTCTCACATTGGCTAATGTTCATGTTCATGAGTCCACCTTCAGGAGAACACTGAACAACAATGGTGTGCATGGCAGGGTTGCAAGGAGAAAGCCACTGCTCTCCAAAAAACACATTGCTGCTCGTCTGCAGTTTGCTAAAGATCACGTGGACAAACCAGAAGGCTATTGGAAGAATGTTTTGTGGACGGATGAGACCAAAATAGAACTTTTTGGTTTAAATGAAAAGCGTTATGTTTGGAGAAAGGAAAACACTGCATTCCAGCATAAGAACCTTATCCCATCTGTGAAACATGGTGGTGGGAGTATCAGGGTTTGGGCCTGTTGTGCTGCATCTGGGCCAGGACGGCTTGCCTTCATTGATGGAACAATGAATTCTGAATTATATCAGAGAATTCTAAAGGAAAATGTCAGGACATCTGTCCATGAACTGAATCTCAAGAGAAGGTGGGTCATGCAGCAAGACAACGACCCTAAGCACACAAGTCGCTCTACCAAAGAATGGTTAGAGAAGAATAAAGTGAATGTTCTGGAATGGCCAAGTCAAAGTCCTGACCGTAATCCAATCGAAATGTTGTGGAAGGACCTGAAGCGATCAGTTCATGTGAGGAAACCCACCAACATCCCAGAGTTGAAGCTGTTCTGTACGGAGGAATGGGTGAAAATTCCTCCAAGCCGTGTGCAGGAATGATCAAAGTTACCAGAAACGCTTTAGTTGGAGTTATTGGGGGTCACACCAGATACTGAAAGCAAAGGTTCACATACTTTTGCCACTCACAAATATGTAATATTCGATCATTTTCTTTAATAAATAAATGACCAAGTATAATATTTTTGTCTCATTTGTTTAACTGGTTTCTCTTTATCTACTTTTAGGACTTGAGTGAAAATCTGATGATGTTTTAGGTCATATTTGTGCAGAGATATAGAAAATTCTAAAGGGTTCACAAACTTTCAAGCACAACTGTATATGTAGTAGAGTAACAGAAAATCAACAGTCACGATGTAATCGTTCAAAATAACAGCAGTGTGGAGTTTAAAGAGTGAGGTCATTCATTCATTTGGTGTCAATGGCGGCCCTCATTTAAGGGAGGAAGGCCGCAAATGTTGTTCACGCTGGTCAGAGCGCATTTCTCTCTGAAAATCTGGGGGTCGTTCCAGACATTGTTCAGAAGAACAGCGTACTTTGATTAAAATGTTGACTGGAGAGGAGAAAACCTAAAAGGAAGTGCAGAAAACAATAGGCTGCTCAGCCTAAATGATTGCCAATGCTTTAAAATGGCAACCAAAACCTTAAAGACGAGGAAGAAAAACGGGAAAACTACCATTGGAATGCATTGAAGAAGAGCCAAAATGGCAAAGACTCGGCTCCAGGAAGGTTAAAGAAGGTCTAAAGTTACCTGCAAGTACCTGTGTGACAATTAGAAGACGCCAATGTGAAAGCCAAGCTAATCGGCAAGAAGCCCCCCGCAAAGTCCCATTGTCGAAAAAAAAAAAAAGGGCTCTGAGGGGAGGGATCTGCACGGACAATTGGAAGGTTGCAGGTTCGAATCCCGTAAATGCCAATAGGGACTCTGCTCTGTTGGGCCCTTGAGCAAGACCCTTAACCAGCAATAGCTGAGCGCTTTGAGTAGTGAGAAAAGCGCTATACAAATGCAAAGAATTATTATTAATTATTATTATTACTAAATGGCACAACATTTAGGGGACTGATGAAAGCAAGATTGTTCTTTTTGGATCTGGGGGCCGCAGATGACCCCCAAACACTGAATTCAAGCCTCACAGTACACTGTGAAGCAGGGTGGCACAAACATCATGATGTGGGGATGTTTCTCATACTGTGGTGTCAGGCCTGTTTATCGCATACCAGGGATCAGTTTGAATAATAATAATACATTTGATTTATATAGCGCCTGTCCCATGCTCAAGGCACCTAATGCCTCAGAATACTTGAAGAGCTCACCCTGCCTTAATGCCGAAGTGGCAATGCCTTTGAAATTGGGGTTTTCAACAAGACCACGACCCCAAACGCACCAGAAGACGAGCAACATCTTGGTTTGAGACCAACAAGACTGAGTTTATGGATTGACCAGCCCAATCCCCGGGGCGTCTGGATAAGTCGCCCCCTGGTAATTTTCACCCCCCATACACAACACACATACACACACACATTTCGCCACCACTATATTTTGCTCCAGTGTTTATGTACATATCTATGTTTGCAATTAAAAATTTAATAAACCTTACCTAAGATTGAAAATAAAAAAGTTCACTCAGGTAGTGTTCTTCTACGACTGACAGATCAACGTGTTCCACTGGAAATAGTATGTGTGATAAAAGGGGAATATTGTACTTAAAATTGAATCTGTGTAATGTGATGTAGTATTAGATATAGATAGATAGATAGATAGATAGATAGATAGATAGATAGATAGATAGATAGATAGATAGATAGATAGATAGATAGATAGATAGATAGATAGATACTTTATTGATCTGAAGGGGAAATTCACATTTACCTGCATTGTTATCACTCTTTAATTTAATATTGTTATTATCAGTATGTTGCTGCTGGAGTATGGGAATTTCAACTTGGGATTAATAAAGTATCTATCTGTCTATCTTGCATACTATACTAAAATTAGGATCTATCTATATAGTGCCTTTCACATCTATCTATTATCTATCTATCTATATAGTGCCTTTCACATCTATCTATCTATCTATCTACATAATCCAGCAGCAGTATACTGATAAAAAAATAATATTAAAGAGTAATAAAAATGCATGTAAAAACAGACAATAACTTTGTATAATGTTAACGTTTACTCCCCCAGGTGGAATTGAAGAGTCGCATAGTGTGGGGTCTCCTCAGTCTGTCAGTGGAGCAGGATGGTGACAGCAGTCTGTCACTGAAGCTGCTCCTCTGTCTGGAGATGATCCTGTTCAGTGGATGCAGTGGATTCTCCATGATTGACAGGAGTCTGCTCAGCCCGTCGCTCTGCCACAGATGTCAAACTGTCCAGCTCTGTGCCTACAACAGAGCCTGCCTTCCTCACCAGTTTGTTTAGGTGTGAGGTGTCCCTCTTCTTTATGCTGCCTCCCCAGCACACCACCACGTAGAAGAGGGCGCTCACCACCACCGTCTGGTAGAACAACTGCAGCCCAATACGTAGAACTAGAATTGTGGCTGAATGATTTAGTCAGGAGTCCAGAAGCCGAATCAGAGTTCTTTCCTCTGACTATAGCTAACAAGAGAGGAGTGGCATTTGATTTACAATCCATACTGGGACATGGCCACCTAGCATGCCGCCAATGTCCGTGACATTATTGGCAACTGGGCATAAACACAGTTACCAAGAAAACGATAAAAAATTAAACAACCACCAAGACAAAACTGCCAAGTGTAAATATTCATGAACAGGTTACAGGGGTGGAATCGGAACAGTTCTCTTCATTTATTTATTTATTTCTTTCTAGTTCTATACACACATCCATATACAGTCACACGCGTGCCAATCGGGAGCATCCCCAAGGCATTGAGGTAAGGATGATGACTAGCTCATGTCTGAGGAAACGCGGATGCTAAAGGGTTTGGCTCTTTTGCCCGCAGCTCAGTGGGTGCAACGCACTGATATCACTTCCAGTTTAATCCCAGAGTTCCCAAACTATTCCAGAAGATGCCATTCAGACTAACCTCGAGGCCACAGAACTCGGTCACGATGAAGTGACTCACTTTAGCCAGAGCGGAGGTACAGAAAGATAAACAACATCCTCAGTCACATACTGGTAGAGCTTTTTCTTTTGCTGGTTTTCCATTTTGCATTAAATGAGGTATCTGCAGGCCCTCAACCCTTTATTTTCTCCTTCTTCCTGTATTCATTTTACGATATGTAAGATGGATTGTGTCAGCTGAGCAGTTACACTCTTGAAATGGTAACAAGAAATACGCCCAAAACGATCTGTTTGAATGTATTTTCTGCTGCATGCACTATAAAAAATGCATTGCATTTTTCATTCCAACAGGTGGTGCATCAAAAACATTAGCACTGCTCTTGAAAATCCAATAGTAAAATCCTATAACAAACGGTATACTTACATAATAACCTAGTACATAAAATTTAAAACATTATAGGAAATAAAAAAGAATAATAATAATAATAATGTAGTACTAATCTCATTTGAGCCCATAAAACATCCTGGTGATCTTTTGTCATTGCTGTAAACATCAGCAGGAATGAATCATGTAAATAAATACAAAATTCCATAAACAGCTGTAATGAGGTTACATGGACCCAAGTTTGAGACCCCCTATGGTCAGACCATCAGCTATTTCTCATTGGTTTAGTGTTTTCTTTTATTTAAAGTTTTCCTTATTAGATTACAGCATTGGTTGTATGCACCATTTGTTGGAATGGAAAATACACTGCGTGTTATTCTTACATGTGACAAATGGTCTGAAGCCTGCCTGTGGAGAGTGGGCACTGTCTGCCTGCCTGGGGTGAGGCCTGGTTGTGGGTCTATTTGGTGTGACACTCGACCAGCACTTACAGTTTCGCTCAGCTTTCTGTCACATTATCGTCCATGCTTTATAACCTGTAAGAAACACAGGTCAAAGTTCACTTAGACCCGCCTTCTGCCTCTTTGCTCTCACCTGAACTGCGCTTTAATATTGCTGGGGCTTGAAGAGCGGTTCTGAATTTCCTTCTCTTGCTTCTCTCTCAAGATCCTCTCCGCTAGCAGGAAGTAAGTGGCGGTGATGTGATTGTACTTGTTGGTTTCCAAAGCCCTTAGAGAAAGGAAATAAAAATCGTTAAGATCTAATGAAATTGACCTAAAACGCTGCATTAAAAAACAAAAGCACGCAGATCATGAAGTGTGGCTGAAGATGATGGCAGAGAGTCACCAAGTACCATACAGAACTATCCAGTCCTTTCCTGTGGCATCACTTGAGATGAAATGGCAACAAGTTATGTAGCAGTTAAAACCTGAACACCAAACTCTTTAGATTACTGCTAAAGTAATTTACCTTTAGTGACAGGTTGTTCTCAAACGACTCGTTCTTTTCAAACAAATCCTTTCAGCGAATCACACAAATCGACTCAGCAGAGCTGAACAGGATTGGCGTAGCACACGCATCACGCTGTCGGCGTCTTTCATGTCGCGGCTGGATGTTTACAGCATGTGTGTCTGATTCAGGACTCTCATTCATTGATGACTTGTTTGAGGCTGAACTGAATTATCACCAGCCAACGAGGACTCCGTTACCAATGACTATCTTCATTACGCAAGTACGACGCACCAAGAACACGTTTATTAACACAGGAATCATTGGGTAGAGAGGGTCCTTCCATTGGATTGGCTGGCCCAGTGCTGTCTCAGTTGTGGATTGGCCAATAGGGAGAGGCAGCTTGATGGCCGAGGTCTCCAGGACTCTGAACCAATCGGCATCCTCATACGTGATGTCATCTCCTGTTGAATTCTGCTCTGTACTTGTAATATTTCTATTGCACTATTATATTGTATTGAAGATAACTGTATTTTATTTATTTTATTTTTTCTCCAACCGCCTGGAGTTTTTTTGTTTTTTCTGTCCCCCCTGGCCATTGAACCTTACTCTTATTCGATGTTAATTAATGTTGATTTATTCTGTTTTATAATTGTGTCTTTCATTTTTCTATTCTTTAATATGTAAAGCACTTTGAGCTACTGTTTGTATGAAAATGTGCTATAGAAATAAATGTTGTTGTTGTTGTTGTTATTATATACTCGCTGTGAGAGATGGCCGGCAGCTTATCCCGGCCAATACATCCACGCCACTAGATGGAGTCCTCCCTAAAACATGGAAGTGCCCCGGGTTCCCGCAGGGCATCATGGAAAATGGAGTTCAGCTTCACAGCCCTGCTGGATACCGTGGGTGCCACCAGGGGACACTGCAGGGAGACACAAGGATTGTCGTTTCTATTATAACCCGGAAATACTCCCAAGTCATGGGGACGGAAGGACAGAAGTACTTCTGGGCTGAAGAAAATACAAGTCTTCATTTAACCCGGAAGTGCTATTGGATCACGTGGACAGAAGGACAGGAGCACTTCCGGGTCACGGATTATTTAAAGGACAAGCTGAGCCGAAGTTGGGAGGAAGTGTGACGGAGCTGCTGGGTGGAGAGGAGGATTATTGTTGATTATTATTGTGTATTGATTATTGTGTATTGTGGAGGCGGAGGAGCTCTGTGCACATTATTTGATGAAAACAAAATTATTTCTGGTACTTTTACCTGGTGTCTGGACGTGGTGACTGTGGGTTTGGAGGAGCGACAGCGCCCTCTATGTCACATTGCGTATAAATCGGGTTTAGAAACCCGAAAAATTGATCATAAAAATCAGACCCCGACTTATACACCCGTTCAAAAATACGACACTTAAATTTTTTTCACATCTTCTTGCCTCCTCCAATCACACACCAGTTTCTCAGACACATTGAATTTTGTTGCAGCAGCTCAGTTACCAATTTCTTTCGCCACTTCAACGACTTTTAATTCAAAACCAGCTTCATATTTTCTTCTGATCGAACGCTCCTTCGTAGATACGGGATGCTCTTACGATAAAGGTGTATGAGGTACAAAAAACACAAATCAGTGCCAACGTCGCTTCGGAAATAGTTTGGGTATTACAAACTATTACAATACATAGGAAAGAAAGGCCGTGTGCTCCGTGGTTCCTCTCTCAGGTGGCTATTAGCGTATCATAATCTCTTGGACCAATAGCGTCAATAGAGTTTTCCACATTCGACTTATACGACCGACATTATAAAACACCAGAAATTATACGGTAAAATTAAGTCTCAACCTACCCGCCAGAGAACTGAAACGTGAGTATAAGCGGTACTTGTGTTCTGTTCTGTGTGTTGTGCTGTATTGACCCCCTTCTTTTTGACGCCCACTGTACGCCCAGCCTACCTGGCAAGGGGTCTCTCTTTGAACTGCCTTTCCCGAGGTTTCTTCCATTTCCCTACTAGAGTTTTTTTCCTCGTCTTCTTAGAGAGTCAAGGCTGGGGGGCTGTCAAGATGCAGGGTCTGTTAAAGCCCATTGCAGCACTTCTTGTGTGATTTTAGGCTATACAGAAATAAATTGGATTGTATTTACTGTAAATTAGAACGTATCAATTGTTTGTTATGACCAAGTTGTTGTTGGAATTACATTTTGAACAGAATATTAAACTAATATGTTTATATATTCAACAAATTAGTCACACAAACTTAAATCGTAAAAAAGATAATTCTAATTACTAACCAATTACATCTCGCCTGAAGAAGGGGCCTGAGTTGCCTTGAAAGCTTGCATATTGTAATCTGCTCAGTTAGCCAATAAAAGGTGTCATTTTGCTTGGCTTTTCTCGAATTACTAACCAATTATTTGCTTTCAACACACACTCTTTTTGCGGCTCAACGACTGCACAAGCAATGCGTCACTCGAGTTCAAACTGAACCCTCTCCTGAAAACGAGTCAAAAGAATTCACCTTCATTGGATTTGCCAAACTGAATGAGATTTTCTTGGGCTGATGCTAAGACGTGACAAGCTGTCGCTGGTGGAAGTGGTCCTGGAAGTCACATGGGAGGACATGGTGTGCCTCACCCACATGCCAAATCATCCAATGTGTGCAGAATGCATGCATATTATGTTCTAATATTGTTAAATAAATACTTCCCGGAAATATCTGAACAGTGTGAACAGAAGCGTGTTGACAGAAGTTTGAGGTTTTGAATTGAAGACGGGACTCTTGACCAATGAATGAGAGGGAGAAGTAGATCTTCAATTCAAAAGCTCAGCCCTGTTTGAATGCATTTCCTGTTCATAAATTATTTATTGAACAATATTTTTGCAAAAATATGCGTGCGTTTTGCATGGCTGGGTGACATGACCTGTGGAATATGCAACAAGAGTAAAGTGAGATTTTATTTTTTCATGGACGTTTTTGATATTGTTTGCTGTGGTCCAGCGTTGGTCACCGTAAACTTCTATCAGAACCTTTATTATCCCCGTTCTGCATAAGACATGAGATATTTTCTCAGTAGTCACTATAAAAAAAACATGGAGTATTCTGTGAAAACCTCGCTATTCTATTTGTTGAAGGTCAATATTTTGTTCTTGTTTTATACACTTTTGCCATCCAAGCTATAAAAGAGCAGCTTCAAGGTGAAGACCGAAAATCATCCACGCTGTGATCAATCACCAGATTGATGGTGGCCCATACTGGCCCCATCACTCTTCAGATCAGGCGATTCTTAAACGTGATGTTTTTCATCTTCTGTTTGCCACCTACAGTGATATGTGCAAGCAAACCCTATGGAGAAGATGCCTTTGAAGGTCGGTGTCCATGATACACAAGGGCGTAGCCAGGAATTCACTTTGGGATGGGGATGAGAAAGCACATGAATCCTAATTCCACCTATGATCCATCAAATCAAGTTTATTTCGGGTGGGGTTCAAAATCAAAATCCCCCCACTCAGCTATTCCTACAATCACAGGTATCGTGAAGACCTGTGTTACATTTCAGACTTCCCAAACAATCGCACACTTACTCAATAATCGTTTCGCGGTCGGCGATGTCTCCCAAGACCATGCGCTGTATGATTCCATTATGCTCTTCCTCCGAGAGATTTTTGTAAGACACGAGTGGGATGTTGTACTTTGTAGCCGGGGACGGGTCGACCCCTTGTAGCCAGGCATGATTCTCAATCTCTTCCAAGGACGCTCGTCTCTTTGGGTCTCTTTGCAGCATCCTGTTAATTAGGCTGCAGAAGGAAAGAAAAGAAGGAAAAATAATTAAACAAGTGCAACATTTTTGGAGCCTTCTTAGAAACAGAAGAAACGTCTGCAATCTGACTTACACGCTGTGTTCATAAAGCAGTCACGGTGACACTCAGATTGGTGGCGATTTATTTATTTTATGGTGAGGACCCCAGGAACACACCCTGACTTGACCCGGCACGCACACACAAATATTTAGGTAATGATAAATATACAGGGGTCAGTTGTGAGTATGCAATGCTGGAAATTTGAGCACTCATGAGATTGTACCCAAGTGCACTCTGAGTTCATAAAACTATAGTAATAATCATAACCTGCATGTCTTTTTCCATAGAAACAACTGTAAACCCACCCCTGTATCAATCCAACAATTTAAAAAGAACACACAATACCGCCAAACTGCACATGTAAGCCTGCCAGCCCCCAGTGGTGATATTAACTTATAACATGGCTCGAAAAACAATAAAAACTTAACAATAAAACTGGAAACACAAACAACACAGTCCAGAACACCAGGGGTAGATGACGATGCATGAGTGAAAGAAGGACCTCATGATCAGCTCTCTAAAAGGAATGTCAAGTTTTGTCCTACCAGTTCCAAATGGACGCAGCCTTGCAATGTCCCTCAAACGGCTGCCCCGTTTGTTCTCAGTGGGTGGCTGGTGATGCTGCAAGCAGTGACCTGGTTGTGGATGAACCGAGCCTATTGAGGGTGAATGGGGCAGAGAGGGGGTAGCATCGTAGTGTGGTTGCCTGTTGAATGGGGGCAGCAGTGGATTCACTACCCGCCTTTGGCCGCACCCTGTTCATTCTCGGTGGGCGGACGCTGCAGGCAGCATACTGTAGTGAAGGTGACTGTGTGGTGGGCGGTTCGTGAACCCCCCCCAACTACTCCCATTTATTCTCAATAGCAAGCCTGCTTGTACTGTTATGCACATAGCAGGAAGTCTTGTCAGTACATCAGACGTGTTGACGACGGGTGCCTTCCTGCTGTGATAGTGTGGACAGTGCTGTGCAGAAGAGCTCATCTTAACCTTTTGTCTTCACCCTTGAAGAATGTCTCTGAAACACAAATCTGATGCAAGTGCTGGTGATATAGTAATGAAGAGAAAAACCATCACCATTGAAAATAAAGTAGAAATAATAAAAAGGTCAGAGAGACGTGAAACTCCATCATTCATTGGCAGAGCACTTGGTTACAGTCGGTCAACAATAGCATTTATTAAAATAATGGACCTGTTCCGACTTGCATACAAATTCAACTTAAGTACAAACTTACAGTCCCTATCTCGTACGTAACCCAGGGACTGCCCTATTTATTTGATGTTTTGGAAACCCTGCACTATTTATTTGAGCACTGGTTGTTTTTGTGGTTTTTAAATAAAAGCAACTTTGCACCTTTTTGCCCCATTATGCCCTTGCTTTGTTGTATTTTCACTGTCCAGCTCATCCGGTGTCGGGTTCAAGAGGTAGTGGGAGTATGGAGTGAGAACACCCGCCTCGTCACAAACACGCCTGATCATTTACTTCAACGTTTTATTTAATCTCTCTGTTAATCCAGTTGTGCTTGTCAATTACGCGACTCCTTCACGCCTGACCTGACAACATGTCGTGAGGAATCCCTACATGAATAAAAACCTCAGTCAGAGTCTTCACCGCGGCTGACAAATTTGCTCTATGGTATCCATAAACTACAAAGACAAGTTATATACAGGGTGGTCCAGATCTAATTATGCAGATCCAGATTGTCTGGATGACTTTGATTTACGCGGGGACGATTCCAGTTCGGCGCGAAGACGATTCTTCATGTCGTCAGTTCGCACACTTCTCGATGGTCCGGGATTTTTCGGGTGATTTTTTATGTAATATACTTAAAAAATGATAGCGTAATGAAATTAGATCTGGACCACCCTGTACTGGTACCATTTATAATTCTTGGGGAGCGGCCCAACGATATCCAACCCAACTCTCCCAAAACTGGCGCTGGTATGAGGGGAGTACGTTCAGGTATATGTGCAAAAACTACTTGACAATCAGGACAAGAATTACAAAACGGCTCCAAGTCTTAACCCGCTGTCACAATCTTGACAAGACGACACAAAAAAGTTTAGGGCTGCCACCCGTATGTTGTTTCTCCTCACTGCAAAACTGTTTGAAAAGTCGTGATATAGGTTATGGAGTCCACAACAGAACCGACTTGCTGGCACAAAGATGGCGGTTTTAAAGGACAGTGGAGGAAGTGACGTCATCATTTGGGGGCCGGGACCAGAAGTGATGTCACTTCCTCCACTTCCACATCGGAGCCAGGCGGAATTTCCCATAACTGGTTTGCAGGGAAGTGAAAGAAAGAGTTACTGCACTCCACCACCCCCTGGTCTGGCATGGAATTACACTCATTCAGGCCCTTCAGCTGCGTCCCATGCACACGTGTGTGACACCATATTTACCTAATAAAACTGTTTCAAAGTACGTTTGCTCGTTTTCTCTGCCGAGGTGACCGCCATTTAACACACATGAATGTGTGCTGTGTCTCCCCTCAGGACCGAGGAACAACTATATTCTTTATAAAACCGGCAACAATCTGGTCAGATATCACACGGTAAGAGAAACCCATTTCTATTAAAAAGTGCGGAGTTTTTCAAACTGTTCACATCCCACTCCCTAAGGTAGTCGTCATCTACTAAGCGAGCCAAATTCTAAACTTGCATCTTCTTTATGCGACTGCACAACTTTTGTCTCGGTACCATGCGGTGTACTCAGTCACCAACCCCTCAGAGAAAGCTGAAGGCACCAGGCACCATCAAGTTCAGCTGGCTGGTCTGAGGACCCTCAGAAAAGCTTCCCAAGTTCACTGAACGACAAATGAGAAGGTTAAACCTTAAGGGTCTGTTGAAAAAGACCATTCAGTTTCCCTGTTGGCCAGGGACAAGCATCCGAAACTCTGGACATTTTCCTCCTACGGCTCACTGGAAGTAGCACAGTCTGAAGATGGTTTAGTGTCACCGTGGACACAATCAATGGGTTTTATCAAGTCAGCACAAAGTCAGCGCAGCCGTCTACTAGGAAATGTCAGAGCCCTTCATGCTTCCCTCTGCTGCCAAGCTTTATGGACATTCCGATTTCATTTTCCAGCAGGACTTGGCACCTGCCCGCACTGCCCAGAGTACCAGTTACTTGTACATCATCTGTCTGTGGGTCCCATGTTCTAATCCAGTCTGAAAAGTCTTCTGTATTAAGTTTGCTTGCATTTGTAATCTGCCATATTCAAAGGTTTTATTGGCGCATCACGAATATGAGAATATGCTTGTAATGGTTTATAGGCTCTGAGTTTATGTTAGTTCTGGGCATTAGTTGTGAGGCACTTTGGACTGTAAGATATGCTATAGAAAATGAAAACGGAGAAAGTGAGAAAACTCTGATGCACAAGTGATATTTTGAGCTTTAGTAGAGAGACAGGAAATGTTGCAACAAATGAAAAAAAAAACATCTTTCCTTCTTTTTGGAATGTGCCATCAACAACCACCACCATCCATTTTCCAGTGAGTAAGCTTTACAGTATCTGCAAGGAATGGCTTGAATGCATAATGTAAGTAACAAAATATTAAATGGCGTCTCTTCAGAATTATGATGCTTCTTTATGTTCATTTCTATGGTATTAACCCTAACATAACATTACACAACTTCTAGTTGTAGGGTATGCCATACTTGCCTATTGTCATTGCTGATCTTGTCGCCAGACCACACCAGTCTACATGATCGAAATACCAGTACCTGGTTTAATGACCAGGGTATCACTGGGCTTGACTGGCCAGCAAACTCGCTTGACCCCTAAACCCCATAGAGAAGAGAGGAAGGTGAGAGACAGCAGAGCCAACAGTGCAGACGAGCTGAATGCCGCAATCAAAGCATCCTGGGCTCCCATAACGCCTCAGCAGTGCCAGGAATTCATTCAAAAGGAGCCCAGACTGAGTATCGAGTGCATACAGTGAGGAACAGAAGTATTTGAACACCCTGCAATTGTGCAAGTTCTCCCACTTTCTGTACAAATCACACAATGTGATTTCCTGAATTTTTTTTACATTCTGTCTCTCACAGTGGGAATGCACCTACAATGTGAATTTCAGACCCCTCCATGATTTCTAAGTGGGAGAACTTGCAAAATCGCATGGTGTTCAAAAACTTATGTTCCTCACTGTACGTACACGGACAGACTGTTCAGTAGGCCAACGTTTCTGTGTTAAAATAATTTTTTTATTGATCTTCTGTAGGGCGGCACGGTGGCGCAGTGGGTAGCGCTGCTGCCTGGCAGTTAAGAGACCCGGCTTTTCTTGCCAGGTCCTCCCTGCGTGGAGTTTGCATGTTCTCCCCGTGTCTGCGTGGGTTTCCTCCCACAGTCCAAAGACATGCAGGTTAGGCGGATTGGCGATCCTAAATTGTCCTTGGTGTGTGGGTGTGTGTGCCCTGTGGTGGGCTGGCGTTCTGCCCAGGGTTTGTTTCCTGCCTTGCGCCCTGTGTTGGCTGGGATTGGCTCCAGCAGACCCCTACAACCCTGTAGTTAGGATATAGCAGGTTGGATAATGGATGGATGATCTTATGTACAAACCGGATTCCAAAAAAGTTGGGACACTAAACAAATTGTGAATAAAAACTGAATGCAATGATGTGGAGATGGCAAATGTCAGTATTTTATTTGTAATAGAACGTAGATGACAGATCAAACATTTAATCCGAGTAAATGTATCATTTTAAAGGAAAAATATGTTGATTCAAAATTTCACGGTGTCAACAAATCCCAAAAAAGTTGGGACAAGTAGCAATAAGAGGCTGGACAAAGTAAATTTGAGCATAACGAAGAGCTGGAAGACCAATAAACACTAATTAGGTCAATTGGCAACATGATTGGGTATAAAAAGAGCTTCTCAGAGTGGCAGTGTCTCTCAGAAGCCAAGATGGGTAGAGGATCACCAATTCCCACAATGTTGCGCAGAAAGATAGTGGAGCAATATCAGAAAGGTGTTACCCAGCGAAAAATTGCAAAGACTTTGCATCTATCATCATCAACTGTGCATAACATCATTCGAAGATTCAGAGAATCTGGAACAATCTCTGTGCGTAAGGGTCAAGGCCGTAAAACCATACTGGATGCCCGTGATCTCCGGGCCCTTAAACGACACTGCACCACAAACAGGAATGCTACTGTAAAGGAAATCACAGAATGGGCTCAGGAATACTTCCAGAAACCATTGTCAGTGAACACAATCCACCGTGCCATCCGCCGTTGCCAGCTGAAACTCTACAGTGCAAAGAAGAAGCCATTTCTAAGCAAGATCCACAAGCTCAGGCGTTGTCACTGGGCCAGGGATCATTTAAAATGGAGTGTGGCAAAATGGAAGACTGTTCTGTGGTCAGACGAGTCACGATTCAAGTTCTTTTGGAAATCTGGGACGCCATGTCATCCGGACCAAAGAGGACAAGGACAACCCAAGTTGTTATCAACGCTCAGTTCAGAAGCCTGCATCTCTGATGGTATGGTGTTGCATGAGTGCGTGTGGCATGGGCAGCTTGCATGTCTGGAAAGGCACCATCAATGCAGAAAAATATATTCAGGTTCTAGAACAACATATGCTCCCATCCAGACGTCATCTCTTTCAGGGAAGACCCTGCATTTTTCAACAAGATAATGCCAGACCACATTCTGCATCAATCACAACATCATGGCTGCGTAGGAGAAGGATCCGGTACTGAAATGGCCAATCTGCAGTCCAGATCTTTCACCTATAGAGAACATTTGGCGCATCATAAAGAGGAAGGTGCGACAAAGAAGGCCCAAGACGATTGAACAGTTAGAGGCCTGTGTTAGACAAGAATGGGAGAGCATTCCTAGTTCTAAACTTGAGAAACTGGTCTCCTCGGTCCCCAGACGTCTGTTGAGTGTTGTAAGAAGAAGGGGAGATGCCACACAGTGGGGAAAATGGCCTTGTCCCAACTTTTTGGGGATTTGTTGACACCATGAAATTCTGAATCAACATATTTTTCCCTTAAAATGATACATTTTCTCAGTTTAAACTTTTGTTCTGTGATTTATGTTCTATTCTGAATAAAATATTAGAAGTTGGCACCTCCACATCATTGCATTCAGTTTTTATTCACGATTTGTATAGTGTCCCAACTTTTTTGGAATCCAGTTTGTAATATTGGAATTTTCGGAGATACTGAATTTAGCGTTTTTATTACCTGTAGGCCATAATCAGCAAAATGAAAAGAAATAAACGACTGAAATATATCACTCTGTGTGGAATGAATCTTTATAACATAGGAGTTTCACTTTTTGAACTGATTTACTGAAATAAATGGACTTTTCAATGGTATTCTAATTTACTGAGATTTGGACGTTATAACAAGTGATGTGGGAAACCTTGTCGGGGAGGTTTGCTGTGGCTTGGACTTGCGCACAGTCCTTTGATTACACGATTGTTTCGAGTTTTGATGAAAGTCTTCTTTATTTTGTGTTTCCCCCAACTACATTTTCATCCCAGGCTCCTTTTCCCTTTTCCCCCCTCGTAGTCAGCTAAGCTTTCATCCATGGCAGAAAAAGTGAAAGCAAAAGCAGCCCAACATCCCAATCCTCTCCACGACTGCTCTCCTATTTTCTCACGCGAGTTCTCCTCTCGGCTACTTACTCTTTGCAGTCTCTGGAGACGTGCATCGGGACGGTGTACTTGCAGTCCATGATCATGGTGAGCGTCTCGCTGTCGTTGGCTTCTTGGAAAGGAGGCTGACCGCAAACCAGCATAAAAAGGATGACTCCTAAACTCCAAATGTCTGAAAGAGAGAGCAGAGAAAACAACAATTTAAATAAAGAAAACGGCAGGAGCTAACTTAGCATTAGTGGGGGTGACTGATATTTCATTGCATCTTTACTTACCGTAGATACTCGCGTTCAAGTTCTCCCGCGGACTTGATTTTACCGTACAATTTACGGTATTTTATAAAGTCGAATGCGGAAAACTCACTCTATTGGTCCAAGAGATTACGAAATGCTAATGCCCACCTGAGAGAGGAACCACGGGGGCACACGGCCTTTTTATTTCTATGTATTGTGCCTACAGTTGTGCTTGAAAGTTTGTGAAGCCTTTAGAATTTTCTAGATTTCTGCCTAAATATGACCTAAAACATCAGATTTTCACTCAAGTCCTAAAAGTAGATAAAGAGAAACCAGTTAAACAAATGAGACAAAAATATTATACTTGGTCATTTATTTATTAAGGAAAATGATCAAATATTAGATATTTGTGAGTGGCAAAAGTATGATCAGTTAGTTTGAAGGTGAAATTCGAGTCAATGGGATGCCAATCAGGTGTGAGTGGGCACCCTGTGTTATTTAAAGAACAGGATCTATCAAAGTCTGCTCTTCACAACACATGTCTGTGGAAGTGTATCATGGCACTAACAAAGGAGATTTCTGAGGACCTCACAAAAAGAGTTGTTGATGCTCATCAGGCTGGAAAAGGTTACAAAACCATCTGTAAAGAGTTTGGACTCCACAATCCACAGTCAGACAGATTGAGTACAAATGGAGGAGATTCAAGACCATTGTTACCCTCCCCAGGAGTGGTCAACCAACAAAGATCACTCCAAGAGCAAGGCATACGTGTAATAGTTGACGAGATCACAAAGGACCCCAGGGTATCTTCTAAGCAACTGAAGGCCTCTCTCACATTGGCTAATGTTCATGTTCATGAGTCCACCTTCAGGAGAACACTGAACAGCAATGGTGTGCATGGCAGGGTTGCAAGGAGAAAGCCACTGCTCTCCAAAAAACACATTGCTGCTCGTCTGCAGTTTGCTAAAGATCACGTGGACAAACCAGAAGGCTGTTGGAAGAATGTTTTGTGGACGGATGAGACCAAAATAGAACTTTTTGGTTTAAATGAAAAGCGTTATGTTTGGAGAAAGGAAAACACTGCATTCCAGCATAAGAACCTTATCCCATCTGTGAAACATGGTGGTGGTAGTATCATGGTTTGGGCCTGTTGTGCTGCATCTGGGCCAGGACAGCTTGCCTTCATTGATGGAACAATGAATTCTGAATTATATCAGAGAATTCTAAAGGGAAAATGTCAGGACATCTGTCCATGAACTGAATCTCAAGAGAAGGTGGGTCATGCAGCAAGACAACAACCCTAAGCACACAAGTCGCTCTACCAAAGAATGGTTAGAGAAGAATAAAGAGAATGTTCTGGAATGGCCAAGTCAAAGTCCTGACCTTAATCCAATCGAAATGTTGTGGAAGGACCTGAAGCGAGCAGTTCATGTGAGGAAACCCACCAACATCCCAGAGTTGAAGCTGTTCTGTATGGAGGAATGGGCGAAAATTCCTTCAAGCCGGTGTGCAGGAATGATCAGAAGTTACCGGAAACGTTTAGTTGTAGTTATTGGGGGGTCACAGCAGATACTGAAAGCAAAGGGTCACATACTATTTCACTCACCAATATGTAATATTCGCTCATTTTTCTTAATAAATAAATGACCAAGTATAATATTTGTGTCTCATTTGTTTGACTGGTTTCTCTTTATCTACTTTTAGGACTTGAGTGAAAATCTGATGATGTTTTAGGTCATATTTATGGAGAAATCTAGAAAATTCTAAAGGGCTCACAAACTTTCAAGCACAACTGTATGTGACCACACGGTGATACCTGAACTATTCTGAAGTGACGTTTGCGCTGATTTGTGTTTTTTTGTATCTCACTCCCTCGTACACTTTTATCGTATCCCTTATCTACGATGGAGTGTTCAATCAGAAGAAAACATGAAGCTGGTGTTAAATTAAACGTCGGTAAAAATTGGTAATTGTGCTGCTGCAGCAAAATTCAATGTGTCTGAGAAACTGGTGTGCGAAGCAAGAAGATGTTAAAAAATAAAAAATGTGTTGTATTTTTGAACGGGTGTATAAGTCGGGGTCTGATTTTATGATCGATTTTTTGGGTTTCAAGACCCGACTTGTATGCGAGTATATACGGAACTTATTTAAGGGAGTCTCAAGAACAAAACACGAGACGGCGTAGCGAGGCAGCGAGACTGATAAAGAGAGCCTGCTGCTGCATAATACGACACCCTCAGAGTTTAGAAATCTGAAGACCACCTTTTCACTCAGTCAGGGGATTTCCCTTTCGCTCAGCTGTGCTCAAAGCAATGGCTCACGGACACTCCGGGTTGAAGTTCGTGGCCGTCTTCTACGTGGTGGTTAATTTTTTTTTTTTCCTTGGGGTACGCTTACGACTCAAGCTGGCTAAAATAAGGACAGAAAGAAACCAATCCTAAAATGCGTCGTGATAAGAGTGTGTTAAAGAAAGAGAAGGTTGAACATGTTACCGATATCGATAAGAATTATAAAACTGATCATGGTGGAGAATTGCAAAGAAAATAGCATAGTGTTGTAAATCGTGACGGCAGTAAAACAATGGCGATCATTCTCTGAAACTGAGGCTGATGGTGGTGACAGCACGCCAAGCAGACTTCACTGTTCCTATCTGCAGATTCCAGCAATCACCGGGCATCCTCAAGCCAGCCGAGAGGGGCAATGTTGCCATTGTGTCCTGGGTATGTAGGGGGAGCCACCCAGGGAGGGGAATCCTTACAATGGGACCAAACCGACTCAACGGTCTCCTTTCCATCTGGAGGAGCAGCGACTCTACTCTGTGGCTCTCCCGAATCGCTGAGCTTGTCAACCTATCATGGAGTGTCAGCTCAGCCGCCCTGCCATCTGTACTCGCGAGTTCATTAATAGCTCATGCGGCAGGCAATAGACAGGATGTCAAGGTGCAGCTGAGGATGCAGGGATATCCAGTTGGGGAGGCCAGGGGTAGCTTTATTACTTTATGAAGATGATGTCGCCCTCGTTACCTTGTACCATTCCTCGAGCTGGCACGATTATAATATGCGTTGCCATCCTAGAGCGGCAACAAAAGAAAAAGGAAAAAAATAAAATAAAAATCCAGGGGCGCAAGTGACCAACACTACTTTCCTACTACCTAACACCCTAAGTACAGAAACACACCAGTGAAGGCAGAGTGAAGTTAAAAAATGATTACTATAAGAAATTACACACACTTAGCAAAAACCCCTATAGACAAAGTATGGCACTGTAGTGCTTCACACCCCACACAAATCACGTCATAAACACACACACACACAGGGTGGTCCAGATCTAATTATGCGTGGAGTTTGCATGTTCTCCCCGTGTCTGCGTGGGTTTCCTCCCACAGTCCAAAGACATGTCGGTTAGGTGCACTGGCGATCCTAAATTGGCCCTAGTGTGTGCTTGGTGTGTGGGTGTGTGTGCCCTGCAGTGGGGTGGCACCCTGTCCGGGGTTTGTTTCATGCCTTGCGCCCTTTGTGGGCTAGGATTGGCTGCATCAGACCCCTGTGACCCTGTAGTTAGGATATAGTGGGTTGGATAATGGATGGATGGATAGATAGATAGAGACAACTTGCCTAACAGTAGACTGATGAATATCTCAAATCTTCAAGATGACTTTGTAACCCTTAGTTTCCAGCCTTCTGTAGTTGAACAATTCTCGATCGTAGCTCTTCAGACAACAGCTCTTTTGTGTGAGGCGTGATTCCCATCCGGATGTGCTTCTTGTCAAAAGCTCAAACTCAAACTTTGTAGTGTTTTTGATCGATCAACGTCATTCTGAGCCACACCTCTGAAATCGCTTCATTAAATGGACTCCAAGTGTGCGAAATTCGGACTGCAGTGAGCTTCTTAAAAAGTCATTCGCTTACGGTTCACTTACTTTTTCCAACCTTCAGTTTCACAGTTTGAATGATGTATTCAACATGGTTAAAAATTCTCTGAAAATCTGTGTCTCTTTAGTCATAGGAGACTGTGTTTGTTCATTATGTTGACCGACATGAAGGTACGACCAGGATTTCTATGGGAATTAAGACTTAAATACAGAGAAGTCCTCGGGGTTCACATACTTTTTACTTTGACTGTATAAAAGCCAAATACCTCTGACTCACTCATCACGAAATCTCCCGAACCATCAGGACTTGGGACTTGAAATGTGGAATGTAGGTTACCTTCGGCCCACAGGTGCTCGCTAAGAAACGCTTTTAAAAATGTCGTGGCCCAAGCACAAAATTTCTTATAGTTTTTTAGACCCATTTGTATGTCTGTCCGCTTTTCACGAGAGAACTGCTTAACGGGTTTAGAGCGGGTTTTTTTTTCTATATTTTGCTGGAACATTCCGTTGATTTTGCGACTTTCTCATGTCGCTAAGTATCACAGTTCACTAGTGGTGACCGATTTATTAGCGCAAATCCGAGAGAGACTCATCGGGCTGCGAGGCCCTCCTCACTCACGTGTCTGTCTCGGGGCGTAACCTTAACTCTGCTTAGTTACCGAACGAGAGAACCACTTAACGGATTTAGATTTTTTTTTTTCTTTTCCTACAATTTGCTGGAACATTTCGTTAAATTTGCAACTTTCTCATCACACTAAGGATCATAGTTTGCTTGCGGTACCGATTTATTAGCGCAAATCCAAGGGCTGCGAGGCCCTCCTCACTCACGTGTCTGTCTCAGGGCGTAACCTTAATTCCGCTTAGTTACCGAACGAGAGAACTACTTAACGGATTTAGATATTTTTTTTTTTTTTATATATATAATATGCTTGAACATTCCGGTTGGCTTTGCGATTTCTCTCATCACGCTAAGAATCATAGTTCGCTTCCAGGAGTGATATATTCGCACTAATCCAAGAGAGAGGCTGTGGGCCGAGTGGAGGGGGAAGAGCGACGTCAGGAGTACAGAGCTGTCCTGATTCACTAAGATGCGGGCGAACCCGTGGAGGATGGCTAGTACATCAATATGAGAAAGAGAAACAGAAAAACATATGTATTCATTGTCCTTTAAATATTCACTGTTAGGGATGAACATCTACAGTTGAGGCCAAAATTATTAGCCCCCCTGGAATCATGGAACATTTTCCTAAACTTCTTCCCAAAGTTTGCACCATTGATGAAACTTGATATACTCAAACATCCATTTGATACATTTTGTAATATAAAATATATTTTTTGTCTTTTTTTTTTTATCAAATATAGTAAAAAATGAGGTGGTCAAACATATTAGCCCCATGTTAATGTTTGCTTTCAAAACACACCTACACTAATTAACCAATCTGCTTTGAAACCACACCTGTGCAATCAATTGGCTTCCTAACAACACTCAGTCAGCATCAAGAGACTCCCAAGGAACAGGACTCTTGAACACATGAGAGGGACTACTGTTACTGACCATGCCAAAGACAAAGGAAATCAGTCTGGAGCTCAGAAAGAAGACGGTAGAGGCTCATGATAAGGGGCACGGCTACACTGCCATTTGCAAGCGATTCACAGTGTCTAGAACTGCTGTACGTTGCATCATTGCCAAGTACAAGGAGACAAATTCTGTTAGAAACAAACCTGGCCGTGGCCGTAAGTGCAAGATTTCAAGAACTCTGGAGAGAAAAATAGTCAAGAGATGTCAGCAAGGAACCCCGGACATCTGCCAAGGTGATTGTTGCTGACCTGGCCTCTTCTGGAGTTGATGTTTCAAGGAACACAGTTGTGAGGGCTCTTCACCGTGGTGGGCTTCACGGCCATCGTCCCAGAAGAACCCCTTTACTCAAAGAGCGGCACATCACAGCCCGACTGAGGTTTGCCCGTGAACATTTGAAATGTAAAGATGATTTTTGGAAGTCTGTGCTTTGGTCTGATGAGACTAAACTGGAACTGTTTGGGCACATGGATGTTGCTTATGTTTGGCGAAGAAAGGGACAGGCCTTCACCCCTAGGAACACAGTTGCCACAGTTAAACATGGTGGTGGGAGCATCATGCTGTGGGGCTGTTTTGCAGCCTCAGGCACAGGGAGCCTTGTTCGGGTGCATGGCATCATGAAAAAAGAAAATGATGTTGACATTCTGAGGGAGAATATGCAGAAATCTGCTCGTAGTCTAGGCTTAGGTCGTCGCTGGGTCTTCCAACAAGACAATGACCCAAAGCATACATCAAAATTCAAGGAAACCAAAACCAAGATCTTGGAGTGGCCCGCACAGAGCCCAGACCTCAATCCCATTGAGAATCTGTGGCGAGTGCTCAAAGTGAATGTCCACGCTTGGAAACCACGCAATTTGGACCAGCTAGAACAATCTGCAATGGAGGAATGGACCAAAATCCCTCAGGAGACCTGTGCTAATCTAGTAAAGACCTACTCTAATAGATTGTTGTCAGTTGTGGCTCAAAAAGGGTATAGTATTGACTATTAATGGGCATGGGGCTAATAATTTTGGATGTCTCATTTTTGCCCTTTCTTGTTTCCACTCAGTGTGTCAATAAAATATCCAAACTACAATTAGTGGACTTTATTATTGTTATTTTGGACACAGATACGCTTTAAAAAAACAAACATTTGTTGTTAATGGTCATTTTCATATTGGAATCAGGAGTGTTGCCTAATTTCTAAGGGGGGCTAATAATTTTGGCCACAACTGTACAGTCTGTTGCGGTGAATGATACGCCGAACCATACCTCCTGTTTTGGGAAACTTACACATCAACAGTCCCTTGTGCTGGCCCGTCAGGTCCTCTCCCAAATATCTTCACCAGAAAGCAAAAATAATTGGTCCTGAAGCGAACCCGGGGTCACCTGATGTTTTCCATGGGGGGTAAATCTCCTCCAATCAGGTTTCGGTCGTCAGGAGTGACTGCATGTCAGTACTCAGTAAATAGATTTATTTACGGGAGGCCCTCTGGTAACGACTCTGCCTTGATTAATGGCTCATCTGGTGTGTCTTTACTGCATCAGCCAACGGTCTATTCTGTGCGTCAGCGATCGCAATCATTTTGCTCCAAAAACGTTTCTCAGTGGCTCAGTCCCAAACCCAAATGACGATTGTTTTCCTATTTTTACGTCTCCCGTCCCACAGCGAGTCTAAACTAGCAGTTCAGTGCCTTAGCCCTTAGGCCGCACCGCCTGCCCCATATTCCAGGCTCTCTTATGTAAGATTTCAGTCAATCAGTTGATATTTTTACAAACGCGCTCAGTTACATAAGACCTTAGCGAGGCAACCCAAATACATGCTGCTCTGTGCGGTGACGGCATACGACCTTGGCTTTCTCATGTGCGCACAACAGCATCCCGATCAATGACTGGGTGAACGTTCATTTAGGGCAGGGTTGGGCAGTGCCAGTCCTGGTGGGCCACAGTGGCTGCAGGTTGCTCTTTCTTAATAAGAAATCAATTATTGCTGATGAAGCTCTTATTACTTAAGTGACATTCTGATGCCTCATTCTAGTGGTCTCGCTTGTTAAGGTTCCCCACCCTTAATTGCTTATTTCTGTCTTAAACAGATGCAGTCCCAGTTTTAATGGCTCCTTATTAGCAATAAGATGTAAATGACGAAGCAACCAGCAGTTCTCCATCTAACTTGTTTCGATTTACATCTGTGTGTGTTCATCCTGCACGGTTTGATTTTATAAAACACTTAACAGAAAAATGGAACAAACTGAGAATCAAAGGTTTTAGGCTTCAAATCGTTTAGATGACATACCTAGAAAGTAATAAATCTACAAAATAAGAACCCTACATTGCAGACTAACAAGCCATCAAATTAAATAAGGTCTGAGATCAGCAAGGATTGGGTTCTAATTAAGCAATTTGGGTTGGAACAAAAACCTGCAGCCACTGCAGCCCCCCAGGACCGACATTGCCCACCCCCTGATTCAGTAAGAGGTGGTCAGCCTGTTCACAGGGGTTGCTCTTCCACTTTCTACCCATCCATTCCTGTTTCTACTGCGCCAGCCATTCCTAACCCTAACCTCAATATTTGACTCAGGAATCAGCAATGGATTTGGTAGAGTATTGGGTTAGAAAAATTAACTTTGAAGTATTCCCCAATCCATATCCTTGACCCTGACCATAAATCCATGGTTAACCAGGCCCTAAGGCTAAAATGAGTATTACTGGGAGACTGTATGTTAAAATCTGAACTTATTTTGTCTGTTTTACCCCCCTATTCTTACGTTAACATTAGTAAAACTGGGCTCTGAGGTTAAACAGAATTCTCACCTCAGGCCCCTTATGTTACGAAGTTTTGAATCCTTGTCTTTTGATACCCAACCCCACTTTCAATCCTAATCTTAAAACGTTTTTGAATAGCAAGCCCTGATCTTAACCTGCTGTTAAAATCTGCCTTCAGGGCACTTATTGAAACCAATATTTAATTACTTCTTAAATGTGTGATAGTTAGACCTCTTATAACAACATTGTAAGATGTTGAGAAAGGAGTTCACGATTTTGTTTTCAGTCGACTAGATTACTGTACCGCACTCCTCTCAGAACCACCCAAAAAAAGACATCAATCGATTACGAGTGCAGAATGGAGCTGCTAGAATCCTAACTAGGAAAAGAAAATCCGTGCACATCACCCCAGTCTTAGCGTCACTACACTGGTTACCAGTGTCATTTAGAATTGACTTTAAAATACTGAGGATGGTTTACAAAGCCTTCAATAATCTGCTCCATCTTATGCAGTGATACCTTGAGTTACGAGTTTAATTCGTCCCGTGACCGAGCTCGTAAGTCAAAATGCTATTATCTCAAATCAATTTTCCCCATTGAAATGAACTGAAATGAGATTAATTTGTGCCAGCTCCCAAAAAAACACCCCAATTTTTTATTAAATGTTTTCAACATAAGAAAAATGAATTTATAATTAACAAATATTGCATACAAACAAAATTAAACCTAATACATAAAAGAGAATGTAAAGAAATAAACAGATGTTGGCGAAGTCGATTAGCGTATTATAATGTTTTTTGCTTTCACTTCACTTTTGCTTAACTTAATTTTCTTCTTCACTAGTTTTTTTCTTTTTTGCCACGCTTTGGTCCCTTTCATTTGCAGGACGTTTCAATACAAACCTGTCCATGGAGCTTTGTTTAGTCCTCCCCTCTAGAATGTTTCTGAAATGAGTTAGGCAAGTGTCACTAAATGGAGCCGCTGTATGAACAGTTTCTTTTCAATAAAGTCGCGCGTTAGGCAAGTGTCATTAAATAGATGGCTCGTAACTCAAGATAAAAAAAATTGACATAGTGATGGCTCGTATGTTAAAAAACTCGTATGTTGGGGCAGTCGTATGTCAAGGTACCACCACTGTATATCGGAAGGCCTGTCACCTTACACTCCAAAACATAACCTTAGGTCTTCAAATGAGGGTCTGCTTATCATTCCGAGAGCTAAACTTAAAAGAAGTGGTGAGGCGGACGGCCTTCTGCTGTTATGTACCTCAGATCTGGAATAGCTGACCGACAGAAATTTGCCAGGCTGATACGGTGGAGCACTTTATAAAACTGCTAAAAACACATTCCTTTAACATGGCTTACGCACAGCTTCATTTTAGTTTAATCCTGATGCTCTGTATATGCACTGAATTGTCAATATCATTCATAGTGGCTCCGTAATCCATACTAACCCCTACTCTCTCTTCTCTCCTTTTTCCGGTTTTCTGTGGTGTTGACCTGATCAAAGCTCAGTGATGTCCCTACATTGATGGATTAAAGGCCAGAAGTCCTCATGACCGTCATCATCAAGTTCTTCCATGGGAACCCTGAATACCATGAGGGCTGATTGAGGTCATTTATGTCAGGTAGAATGCCTAGAGGGGGGCTCGGTGGTCTCGTGGCCTCAGATTTTATTTTTTTCTACAGCCATCTGGATTTTTTTTTATTATATTTTTCTGTCCTCCCTGGCCATCGGACCTTTCTTTTATTCTATGTTAATTATTGTTCCCGAATTCAATTTTCTTATTTATTTTGTCTTTTTCCTCTTTCTTCATTATGTAAAGCACTTTGAGCTCCATCATCTGCATGAAAATGTGCCTTAGAAATAAATGTTGTCGTTGCTCTATTTGACTGGGTTTAAATAACCCGAGTTTTAATGGTCTTTTAAAGTTCACTTTTAGCAGTTATTAATTACTTTTTAAGCGGTTTTCATTTTGACCAGTAGGGGGCATCTCTTTTGAACCTTCTATTTTAGTTCTAAATTTTACTGCAAAAATAATTAAGATTTTATAGAATTCTATAAATACTAAGTAGTGGACAAGGTTTTGGACAATTTTAAAGGGGTCTTCGATTGTTTTTTATTCATTTAAAGGTAGAGGGTGCATATACCTTTAAGTAAGAATTTTTTTAATGGAATTAGTGTACCACAGCGTGTGCCTTTGGGCCGTCATCCCCTACACCCTAACCCTAACTTTCAGGCCAGGAACGGCTACATATCAGCTAGCAGCCTCCTCTGATGTCCCTGCAAGCCCTGGAATGATCACGTTTCACATTCAGATCGTGAATCGACACAGTGTTGATGTTATTGGCCAAAAACAAGAAAGCGAGGCTACACTGGCCACAAAGGACCACTGAGGAGTGGGAAGAGAGGCTGCTTGGTAGGATAAATCCAATGGAAAGATCTGAATTTGACAGCTGGCGCCAATGGAGCTGGCATGTTTGGTGTGAACAGTTTAAATTAGCGGTGGCAATGTGATGGACAGGAACACATTAGGACACCTGTGGCCCACTGAGAAAACACCGAAACGGCAAGGCTTACCCAAACATCTCTGCTGACCAGGGTCTTTCCGTCATACCTCCAATTTACCCTTCATTGAAGCGCACCAAGTCACAAGGCCCGTATCATGACTCCTATAAAACTACAGCATGTTTTGAAGGTTTCAGAGGCCTGCACAGTTCTCAGATCGCAACCTTATGGAGCATCTTTGCCTTCAGGTGGACTGGGCTCTCTGCAGATGACAAATGTAAGCAGCTCCATAACTTTCTGTATGGTAGAACATTAACGAATTGGCGAATCTTGTCGAATCCATGACCAGATGAATTTGTGCCGTTCTGAAGGAAGTGAAAAACGCTATTGGATTGTCGGACCTATTAAAACACCGACTCAGACTACAGCATGTAAGCAAAAAACACCTTTTTCTGGGATGGTGGGTCATGACAGCCATTGTGAAGATAAAGCTAACTTGAGAATAATCTGTCCTGCTCTCCAAAACCCAAGACCAGGGAAAACCACAAAGACATGGCGACAAATGAACCAAGTCCAAGGGCAGGAGATAAATGGAGTGCGCACTCAGTCGACATCATTAAGGGATGAAGAACATCTGAACTCGCAAATCTTGATGGCGAAGATCTTCTGCAAACATGCTACCACAGAGCACACCAACACTATCACGGACTACAAAGTGACGCCACGGGCCGAAATGTTCAGGTGGCATGACAAAGTGGGCCGAGATGTGTAAGGTCACCAAGTAGTTAGTGAAAGAGAACATAACGTGCGGTGTAAAGACCACATCGTGAGAAGACCGCGGCACCAGACTGGACGTTGGGTGTCCTAGTTAAGGTTGTAGCAGACTGAAAACCCCAGCTAAGACTCACACCGCTTGATGACAGTGACTTATTTATTTTTTTACAGGGGGACCCCAGGAATTCACCCACCTTTGGCTTGACTCGCGCACACTCCCTCACAGAGACACAAAGGCAACCGTGTTTAAACAGAAATTAACAAATGTATTAAATAAGAATAAAGAAAATCACCTAAACAAATCAATCCCACCCTAGCGATACACAATCAACACGGTGAAGAAGTCCATAAGAAACGGCAACTGACGTAATGAAGAGACGGACAGTCCAGAGATCAGCTCGCTGTATGTGAATGTAAAGATGAGCCACTACCGGTATTTCCTGATGATGGCGTGTGGTGGGATCAGGAGCGCTCCCGACAACCAATCCTGATCCAGTCCTCGTGCAGTTCATACACCAAACAGGAGACGACCCAGGACAAAAACAAAAACCCACAGACATTGAATGGGAAGGCAAACAGACTGGGGACTCCAGACACGAAAACAACAAAAATGTCCCCTCTCTATATAACTGGCCTCCTTTTAAATCTCGAGCCGGCCTCCTCGTCCCCAGCAGCCCCTGCACCCTCAGCAGACGACCAATCAGAGCCGCTGCAGGGACTGTTGGGAGTTGACGTTTTCAGAGCAGCTGCAGGGACTGCTGGGAGTTGACGTCTGCAGGGACTGCTGGGAGTTGACGTCTGCAGGGACTGCTGGGAGTTGACGTTTTCAGAGCAGCTTCAAGGACTGCTGGGAGTAGAAGTTTTCAGAGCAGCTGCAGGGACTGCTGGGAGTTGACGTTTTCACTCCCCAGTAGCACCACTACAAGGCGAACCCATAAAAAGAGGGTTAGAAAGCTGACAGCCCTTCGATGACTTTGTTGTATAGAAGTGGAAAATAAAAGAAGCCAAACTCCCCAGTACCACGTGCCCAGTTTATACCCACCGAGAAGGGGGCCCAACCCTGTTAATGAATCAGTGGCACAGAATTTGACCTTCCAGGTATTCAGGATGCTCTTAACAATCACTTCATTAAAATGTCTGTGTATGAACTGATAGCAAAAAAGCTCATCTGATCCTCCCACCCGTCGGAAAGAACGAGAAGTTCTGAGCGTTCACAGACGTGTGACAACAGATCATAAGCCGGGGGGCATCAAAACATAGGTGGAGTTGTCGCCGTCTCCCATTTCCTGCCTGGAGAGAAAAACGTCCGCGATGACAGGAGTGCCCCTCGTTGCACTGACTGCCGTGTTAGTCAGCAGGCGCACAAGCTGAATGAAAGCCACAAAGCGGCAGAAATGTCTTCCTTCATTAGCACAAAATCGTCCAACCATCCATCCATTACTGAATCATCACACCAATGCAGCAAACAGAGTCTGTTCTGCTCTCAGACCTGACAAATCCAACTTCTCTGTTCCACGAGACTTCACAGCCATTCCAATCCTGAGGGCGTCTGTGGCGGCTCACCTTCATTCCATTATTTTTGTTACTCGTGTGAGGTGATGATACATTTGAGTAACTGTCGAAATATTTTGGAAGGAATATGTTTTTTATTTCATTACAATGCCTTTTAGCTCTACGCAGATTATCACAGATGCCATCCTTCTGAGCAGTGGTGTCCCCTCGAGGCTGTGACTTGAGCCCTGATGACCCTCGACTAGGGCTCTGCAATATACCGGTACTGTAAACTGTATTTACTCTTCAAGGACCTTGCGCTCAGCTGATAGTCCATTAACTTTGGACTCGGGCTCTTCTGCAATCCAAGTCTTACTGGATCTCAGGGCAGCATTTGGCACCGTGGACCACAGGGTTCTATTAAAACGGCCTGAGGAGGAAGTTGGCATTCAAGGCTGTGCATTAAAAAGGTGCGAGTCCTACCTAAAAGGTAGACCTGTGTGTGTCTGGGAGCTTCTCTCCGCCAGCTGCTCTCACACGAGGTGTCCCACAAGGTCCTGTCCTGGCTCCCCTTCTCTTTTCCCTTTATCAGGTCCCTTTGAGGTGCCATCTTTTACAAACGTGATGTCGCCTATCATTGTTATGCTGCTGACACGCAGCTGTACCTCACAGTTAGTCCTGACATCATCTGTAAAAAGAAGCTGTTCAAATGCTTTGAGGATATGAACTATTATTAATCTTACAATTAAACGAAAATAAAACAGAGGTCATTATGTTTGGTCCCACCACATCTGCAGTTGAAATCGGCACTCAGTTAGGCTTCTTGGCAGCGCTGATTCATAACGATGTCGGAAAACGAGGTATCACCTTCGAGTCGTGGAAAACAAATCTCCACGGTAGTAAAGTCCAGTTTTTATCTTCCATCCATCCATCCATTATCCAACCTGCTATATCCTAACACAGGGTCACGGAGGGGTCTGCTGGAGCCAATCCCAAACAGCACAGGGCGCAAGGCAGGAAACACACACACCAAGCACACACTCGGGACAATTTAGGATCGCCAATGCACCTGACCTGCATGTCTTTGGACTTTGGGAGGAAACCCACGCAGACACGGGGAGAACATGCAAACTCCACTCAGGGAGGACCTGGGAAACGAACCCGGGTCTCCTTACTGCGAGGCAGCAGCGCTACTCACTGCGCCACCGTGCCACCCCAGTTTTTACCAGACGAGGCAAATTTCTAAAGTAAAATCCTTTCTTACACAGAAGGATTTGGAAACACTCATCCATGCCTTTAGTACAGCTCAGGTAGATTCTTGTAATTCCTTATATGTGAGGCTGCCCACAGCTGCTCTGTCGCGCCTTCAGCGGGTTCAAAACGCTGCAGCGAGACTTTTAATGGGGTCGAGAACAAAAAGGATCCTGTCTACCTGAATACACAATGGGAGGTCTGAAAATCAAGAGTCCACCTTATGAGAAGTCAAGTGCCAGTCAGTGTTCAGACGCCATTAAGAAGGCTAACAGAACGCCAGGTTATATAGCGCCTTGACGTGTGGAGTACACGGAAAGAAAAGAAAAACTTCCTAATGTTTGTGCAAAATCTACCCTTAACAAGTCTCCAACTGTGTCCCCGTTTTCTTGATGAACTCATTTTTAAATAATTTAATTTAATTTAAAATAATTTAATTTAGATAGGAATATAAGTAACAAGCTGGTTAAGTTTGCAGATGATACCAAGATAGGTGGACTAGCAGATAATTTGAAATCCGTCATATCATTACAGAAGGACTTGGATAGCATACAGGCTTGGGCAGATTTGTGGACGATGAAATTTAATGTCAGTAAATGTAAAGAATTCCATATAGGAAGTAAAAATGTGAGGCTTGAATACACAATGGGAGGTCGGGAACTCGAGAGTCCACCTTATGAGAAGTCAAGTGCCAGACAGTGTTCAGAAGCCATTAAGAAGGCTCACAGAATGTCAGGTTATATAGCGCCTTGATGTGTGGAGTACAAGTCACAGGAGGTTCTGCTCAGGCTTTATAACACACTGGTGAGGCCTCATCTGGAGTGGAAAGAAAGAAAGAAAGAAAGAAAGAAAGAAAGAAAGAAAGAAAGAAAGAAAGAAAGAAAGAAAAAGAAAGAAAGAAAGAAAGAAAGAAAGAAAGAAAGAAAAAGCAATAAGCACATCCTTTGAGACGGGCGACTGCCCCTCTTTTACACAACCACGTGACTCCTGTAGAAGGAAAAAAAAATAAAAAAACGCCTCAAGGCGTCGCTGATTTCTGGTTAACGATTACTACAGCAAATCTGCGGCTTTGGAATGAATTTGGCATTTATTTGTATTGACATGTAACAAGAACACCTGCTGTACGAGCAACGACGACACGCTGTCTCGAGCCCAGCGGGCACCCGTGTCGGCGAGAAGAGCAAATTAGAGGATCAAAGTGAGCAAGCGGGATAAGAAGTGTGGCAAGTGTGAGCTCTTCGGCCAGTCGCTTTATTAAGTGGAATCACAAACCTCCTAAGGTGTCACAAGGGTCTCTCCTTATTATGTAATAAAGTGAATTAAGGAGGAGGAAATCAACTGGGATTTAAGAAAAGAAAAGAAAAACCTGGTTACCACAAAACCTACACCTTCCGGAGGGTGACATGGTGGCACAGTGGGTAGCACTGCTGTCTGACAGGTCCAGGGTCAGCTTGCAATTTCTTCAACAAGAATATGGTCTGACAGGGGACTGGACTTTCTCCGGCCCTGTTCAGCCAACATACATCGGACTTCTAATACAACTCGGAGTCCTGCCACGTGCAAAAGTTCACTGACGACACTGCTATGGTGGGCTGCATCAGGAGTGGGCAGGAGGAGGAGTACAGGAACCTAATCAAGGACTTTGTTAAATGGTGCGACTCAAACCACCTACACCTGAACACCAGCAAAACCAAGGAGCTGGTGGTGGATTTTAGGAGGCCCAGGCCCCTCATGGACCCCGTGATCATCAGAGGTGACTGTGCAGAGGGTACAGACCTAGAAATACCTAATCCGCAAGACTGGAATCCACAAGTGGGACTTGCTGTATTTTCTTTTATTTTTGTGCTGACGTGCGTCCTTTGACATGTCCTTTTGTTTTGTGGGTGGAGCCTTGGTTTTGGTTGGTTGATTGCAGGTTCACCCTGACATCTCCACTGCCGGGGCAGACGTCATCACGAGGTCAGAGCCACTCATTCATTGGTTTGTGTTGCATGTCTTTTTTGGAAAGTATTATTATTCTTATAATTAGTATTAGTTCTTGTTTTGCATGTTGTTGGATTTACTTGCCTTTGTGTATTAATTCTCTTAAATTACCATTTTTTTTTTCTCTTTTCAACATTTTGCTGTTCTTTTCCTATTTTGTTAAACATCCATCCAGGGTCACGGGGGTCTGCTGGAGCCAATCCCAGCTACCACAGGGAGCAAGGCAGGAAACAAACCCCGGGCAGGGTGCCAGCCCACCGCAGGGCACACACACACACACACACTAGGGACAATTTTAGAATCGCCAGTCCACCTAACCAGCATGTCTTTGGACTGTGGGAGGAAACCCACGCAGACACGGGGAGAACATGGAAACTCCACGCAGGGAGGACCCGGGAAGCAAACCCAGATGGGTCTCCTAACTGCGAGGCGGCAGCAGTACCACTGCATCACCATGCTGCCCTTTTGTTAAACATATTCTTCCTTTATAAAGATTATTTGTTGTCCATCTGTTTACAATCCAGGGCTTTGCAGTTATCCCCACCTTTATAGGGCATTTTGATACATTCAGGGCCTCTTTTAGTTATATTTTGAACTGCTAAGTCAGTTTTCCTCACTTTGAGGCCTGGCCAAGCCAAAGCCGGCAGGTAGTTGTCTGGGTCTAGTGACTCATTTGGGCTGGCCTGCCTTTAGGGGTCTTTCTTCTTGAGCCTTTTTTTTAATATTTATGACTCCTTCCTCATTACAATCAGATTAAATGTCTTTGACAGCATCCAGTGCTATGTTATTTATTGAGACGGCGTATCCTGCTGTGTGTGGTAGACGTCAATGAGGGTTGCATTTCAGCCGCGCGGTGCACACGGAGATCGATAAGATTAATAAGATAGATCCCTCTTTATTTGACCCTGGGGAAAATTTGGCTTTTTATAGGACCAACTATAAAGAGTGACACAAGAGAATTGACTGAGAGATGAAAAAGCTGGCTAGAGACAGGCAAAAGATTAGTCACTGGACAAGCGAGAGGTCAAAATCCACAAAGGACTAACTAACGCATGAACAAGTAAGGCAGTCAAGAAACAAACCTAAAGGGTCCTCATACTAAAGTCTTCTACTTTCACTAAAATCAGGTAACACGATCAAAAGCTAGGATTCCAAAAGCTGTGAGGTGCCATCTTATATAGGCGGAACACAAACAGGGCATGAAGCACATCATGTGACCAGCAACTGGCCTAGCAATCGCAGCACGGCCACGAAAATGAGCATAAAATGGCAACGTCTGCTAAACCTTTCAAACAAAATGGCGCTGAGATTACACCACTGAGGAGAGAGGAAAAATAACAACAAAAGACTGACTAGCTAGTTACATCACGCATGTCTGCATACTCCGTAAACGAATCACAAAAGTATGAAGATGATTGGGCAACACCGTAAAGTGGGAGGCGGACTACAGTTATAGTACTCGTGTGTGACAGTTCTACGCATCTGCAACGCAAATCCGGCAGGTAGCGCAGATTGGGTAATGACATCCCCATCCAGCACTGGCTCTGCCTGCAACTCTGTGACGTCATGCTGGCCTCGCTAAGCATCATGGGACGACACAGAGAACACAAACAAAAGCTAAGCTGGCTGTACGGCAAACGTTCAGCAAATTCGCTGTAGGAAATACTTTGGTGAATTTCACCGATCAACACAACCCAATGCCCTAATATCGGATCAATTCAAAGTAAAAAAATCAGGAGTGGTCACTCGTATACTCAGTTATGTGACACACAGTCAGCAGCCAAGACAGAACAGACAGTCGAAACTCCTCAATTACCAAAATCGGGAGTGCTCTCCCCTCGACTATCTCGTATTCTCAGATATGGGGATGGACATTTGAGGAGTAAACCGCAAGACAAGGATTATATTTTTATATGATGTACATTAAAGAACCATCAACAACAAATCAAATCAAAGAAATAATATATGGACACAATTATTATAAAAGTGAAATTGAATAAATCGGATTCTGCAGGCGCATGAATAAAAAATTTGCCATGAAAATTTTATTTTGGCGAACAATTCAGGCAAATTACCACTTTCAGTTAGCGGAAGTGGATCAGATGTTGCCAGAGACTTTAGTAATGTGTGTCATGTAATACTTGTACACAAAATTTCCTTATACGTAAAGCAAACACATTCTCACCTATGTATGTATTACCATTTGAACGTCAAACAGAGAATTGTGATTATCTTGAAAAAAAAAAAGCAAAGCGACAGAAAATGCTTAGAATGTGGTGCTTTACCATAATATGATGCGAAATTATCAAATTTTTAATAATTTGAGGGAAACGTTTCAGGTAAGTACCACTTCCAGTTACAAAAATAAAGTTATCGAATAAAGTTCATAGAAATCTGCATTTTGTACTTAATATTTGTATGAAAAATTTCGTTAACCAAAGTGAAAGCGCATTCAAGTTATCGCGTTTACAGACAAGCAGACAGAATTCCAAAAATGGTATTTTCGGTCTCAGGGAGGTCTAAAACGTCGAGATTCATCAAACTCTCGACATCAAATCTTCAGACGATTCCAATATTCTCCCTATACTTCATATGCATGAAAGTCAGGGAGGTCTAAAACATCGACATTCATCAAAATCTCGACATCGAATCTTTGGACGATTCTAATACTTCATATGCATGAAAGTCAGGGAGGTCTAAAACATCGAGATTCATCAAAATCTCGTCGTCGAATCTTCAGACGATTCCAATATTCTCCCTATACTTCATATGCATGAAAGTCAGGGAGGTCTAAAACATCGAGATTCATCAAAATCTCGACATCGAATCTTTGGATGATTCTAATACTTCATATGCACGAAAGTCAGGGAGGTCTAAAACATCGAGATTCATCAAAATCTTGTCGTCGAATCTTTGGACGATTCTAATACTTCATGTGCACGAAAGTCAGGGAGGTCTAAAACATTGAGGTTCATCAAAATCTCGACATCGAATCTTCAGACGATTCCAATATTCTCCCAATACTTCGTATATGACAAAGTAAAAACCAAAAAACACAAATGACTTCTGTGTGGTGCTGCTAATCAGGGGTTACGGTTTCCGAGACCGTTTTTGGGTATGAAGGCCCTGCAAGTCGCTCCTTTTTTGCACTTCACTTCTGCTGTTTCGCTCACCTTTTGTTTTTTTATTTTTTAAAAGACTTCTTGCCCGTCGTCTTTGAGGTCGCCTTGCCCCCTTTTGGTGCAGCCCAACTCCTAGCGCTCAAAACTGAAAGTGAAAGCAGCAGTTTCCTCGCCAGGTTTCTTCACACGCACCCACATGATGACCCAGCTACATTTTTTTTTGGATCAGAACTTCATGGAAAGATATAAAAAGAGAAGAGAAACAGGGGGCTCATTTTTGCCCATCATATAATAACAAACCCAATCCCCAATAACCCCCTGTGACAGGCAGCCATGGCCAATATCTGGCTGGGACGCCAACTATATGGGAGGACCAGGGGTGAGAGAACATTGGTGAGGCAATACCTTCCCCGGGACACTAGAGGGCAGCCCTCCTGGGCGGCTGTGGCACCACGGATTCCTGCAGGGCATGCTGGGAGTTGGAGTTTGGTGCAGCTCTGTTGGGTTCCGTGGGGAGCTGCAGAGCCCTACAGTGAACTTCCACCATACGTACCTGGGAGTGATTCCAGGTAATCCTGATGAGCCACCCGGATTAAAAGAAGCCGCCTCACTCCATTTGGGGAACCAGAGTCGGAAGGAAGAGGACGAAGCTTCTGAGGGAGGAGTGGAGGCAGAAGGACAGGGAATTGGCATGTGGAGGTAAGGACTGTGTTTTGGTGCTGTATTTTTTGCAGTAAAGAAGAAACGCCTCCCCGGCTGTAAATGAAGGCATGTTGTGTGGCAATTTGTGCCTCTGCCTATCTGTGTAGGGGTTGTGGCGACTGTACGCGCCCCGGTGGTCCCCTAAAATGACGCAAGTGTGGGGCATCACTGCATCAGCAGAGTCAAGGAGGTAAAAAGCAATAAGAGACACCAGGGCCATGGTGAAAACCAACAGACACTCGAACAGACAGCACGAGAGGAACGTCAGTCGAAACGATAGTGGGGTCAAAGTGAAAGACGTAAAAATAACAAAGCGAGCGGGACGTCAGCGAGAGCTCATCTTCAGCAACACCTTCAATTAGCTCGCAGGCCCACAGACTATTCTGGGATCGGCCGTCACCCTCAGCTGTCGGAGTGTGGGTGTCGCGTCTGCTGCTGCGTTGTGATGCTGCGTGCCATGCAGAACGAGGAAACACAACACGTTCGTTTTTTAAAACTCACATTTTTTAGGATGGCTTTGTTTTATTTTTTTCATGTATAATAGAAGGCTGGCAGCCAAGCCTGGCCGGGACTCCCTAGGATTGGAAGGATGGGGGAAGGCAGCCTCTTTAGGGCAGTGCCTCCCCCAAAAAAAACTAGATGGCAGCTCCCCAGGGTTATAGAGGTGCCCCGGATTCCTACAGGGCACCACCATGGGACTTGGGAGTTCTGTATCTCAGCCCTGTTGGGTGCCGCCAAGGGGTGCTGTGGAAGAACCATTGGGCATAAGGTTTCCTCTGCCTGACCCGGAAGTGCTGGCAGATCATGCGGGCGGAAGAGCAGAAGCACTTGCAGGTTGGACAATATAAAACCTGACCGATCTCACAGGGACGAGCCAGAGTCGGGTGGAAGGTGGACTAAGCTCACTGGGAGGAGTGGAGGAAGAAGAACAGCTGGGTGCTGTTGGACTGTTGGAGAAGCATTGTGAAGACCTTCTCTGAATAAACACGCGCTTGGTGCTTCACATCGGTGTCCTCAGTGTCTGTGCGTTGGGTTTGAGGAGCAACAGTGCCCTCTAGTGCCCACACATGTGTTATCATTACAGCTTCTGGTTGGGGGGTTCATTCTTACTGAAGGGCTGGCTGACCTAACGGTTCCTCATTGGTATGAAGACTCGCCTTTTGAGCATTTGGGGGCCGAAGTATCGCTCCATCTATGCTAAAGAAAAAAAAACAAAATACAGGGAGGGGGGCGAGAAAGGATCGCCACGTGCGATAAGGAGTGCCGCCCTGGTCTGAGTAGCGGCGAACACATCCTGTGCCCATCTCACCTTACTAGTTCTCTTATCTATCAGCTTGTTGGTGTATAAACTCCGTGTAAATGATGTCAATTCACAGAAGACCAACTGGGTACCCCGTTTAATAAAGGCGACCAGACGGAAAGGACAACGAAAGCAACAATAAGGATGTCTGGTTCCTTTGGGGGCTCAGCCTTTGATTGGCTTCTCTGTTGCAGAATTTGCTATGCTATGAAAGTGTGGCGCAAGTGGGCACCGAGTTCCAGTTTAAGCAGGCTCCCACCCCGGAAAGGAATGGGCAGCTCTGCCAGAGCCGTACCGGAAGTGACGTTACGCTGCATCCAGGGACTCGTCCGCTGCTCAGCGGGAAAGAGAGAAGAGGGGGTCAGCAATGGCGTTGGTCCCTGCACCTGTGCTCGACTGTCCCACCTTGTGTAAAGGACAGCAAGCTTGGGCTGGCAGCCTGACCGAGATGGTTCAAAGTTCCTTACCCAGCCGAGAAGCCAGACCAACACTGGGACAGAGATGAAGGGACAATGATTCCTGTGTCAACTCAACCAAGAGATGGGTAGAAGGTGCCAAGGACGCAGAGGAGAAGGGCTCAGTCGAGGCCATTGCACTGGAAGGACAAAGGGAGATAGAAATATATGAACTATTTACTCATAGTCTATGGCATCCATACAGACACCTGCAGGGCATGCTGGGATCTGTAGTCCAGCAGGATGGCCCCATTGGTTTCTATGGATGCCATACTTGCTGGGTCTTCCACAAGACCCCCAAACCACACCCTAACAGCGGAGGTACTCTGAGATAAAAGGAGTCGCTCCACCTCACTTCAGGGAGTCACAGTCAACACTTGCTTGGAGGAAGAGGAGGCTGGAGAAGGAAGAAGACTTTTATACTTATTGTTGTGGTGTGCTGTGTCCGTTGGTTCTAGAAGGGCCTGGAAAAAATTCAATTTACTGTATTTGAACCTGTGACCATTGTTGTGTTGGTTGTGTTGAGCATTTGAGGTGCTGCTTCACCCCCTGGGGGTTACACTTGAGCCATTTAAAAGCTCCCAAGTGCTCCACCAGAAAGGAGACTCGGCGTATTTGATTATGAAGCTGTGTGTTCATACAGGCTTGACACGTATTAGAATTCTTCAGACATTTGTTAGAGAAAACCCAATATTTGTACTTCTTTGTGTCCCTTATGATCATGTTGTTGTTACTGTAACTTTCATTTTTCTAATGTGTTGATGTTTTTCACCCCCATCTTGTTTTTCTCTAGTTTCTCGGAGAAACCCAGCAAATCCTCTGCGAGGAACACTCTGCCATCTTTCACCAATGAACTCTACTGCAGACGCATTTCTAACAAACCATGGGGAGCGACATACCCTAATCAAAGGTATGCCTTGCTAAACCTAAAAGCTAAAGCTGGTATGAATTAACAAGCTGTCAAATCTATTACTTGCAAACGACTGTGGGATAGGACTTTGATCTTGGTCTTAATCGAAAAATGATGACCTGATACATTCTGGAAGTTAAAAAAAATTAAAAATTAGGTAGCATCAACCTCGAGAAAGTAATTTGTGGTCTTGTGTTTATTATGGCACAGTGAGCACAAAGGCAGAAAGGAAAAGAATAGCGGCGACATCTGCTGACTGTCAAGCAAATCACAGAGGCTAATTACATGATTGACACACTATAATAGGAAGAAGAATAAGAGCAGCACCATCTGCTGACTGTCAAGCAAATCACAGAGGCTAATTACATTACATTATAATAGGAAGAATAATAAGAGTGGCAACATCTGCTGACTGTCAAGCAAATAGCAGTGGCTAATTACATGATAGTCACACTATAAGAAGAAGATTAAGGGTGGCACCATCTGCTAACTGTCAAGCAAATCACAGAGGCTAACTACATATACTACTATCACAGAAGGCGATTAACTGATGCAGACCGAGAAAGAACAAACAGACTAGACCTTGAATATCATCAAGAAGTAATCCTGGATATACAGAGCAACTGAGCAGCAGACAAACGTGACAGTTCATAGGCATGAAAGACAAACTCCACGAGATGGTGATACACGACGACAATCGAGAAGACCGTCTAGCCCAGCCTCTTCTAATAACTATTTACAAAACTCAAGCAGCATCAGTGGCTCCTTATCTTTAACTCGTTTCATTTTTTCCCCGAGGACTTTGAGCCTGCGTGTGTCACTAGCTCTCCATATTTCCATGCTATTTTCTTCTCTTTCGTGTTTTTTTAACTCGTGAAATGAATTTCTTTAATAAAATTTGTGGTTTACATGCCTTTAAATATTCCGCCCCTTGGTTCACAGGGACTTTGTTTCCTTATGAGCGCCGCCATTTTAGCTAGCACTGTGTGTGGCCGGCGTCCACATTGCTACCATGGAAGACGTGGCGTGTGCGTCACTGTATTGACGGAATAAGAGGTCAGCATCACGAAGTTTCCAGTTGTCCAAGATTACGGATTCTGTGGTGGTAGTTTAGTGTCTGTTTTTGACTAAAAGTTTTGAAATTTCTGCCTACTTTCCCAGGCTTTTGATTTTTAGTTTTTGCACTGGGATTAGTGGTATTAGTAGTATTTTGACTTTTGGTAATGACCTTCACTCGTGTTTTTTTTTTAGCTGGTTCATCTCCCAATCCCACTTTCAATATTCTTTCTTGGTAATTCCCTGCCCAGTTAGAACAGAGCTTGACATACACCACCAGTAACATGCTGTCAAGTGATTTTCAAAATGTCCGTTCAGTGAGGGAGGAGTGCGGTGGAGTCCATGTGGAGATGAAGGCCCACAGCAGTCCCCCTCTCTCTCTCTTGCCATTGGAGACAAACCTGCACCTCACTGCTCTGCCCTTCCTACGTTCCCCCTGCTTTAGGTCTCAGGACGTGGGGCACTGCCAACTGGCCGATTAAACACTTAATTGGTTTATCCAACTAGCTAATGAGTCAGGTGGGTTAGCAGTGGGAGATCTCAGTGCAAAAAAACTCAGAAGCGAAAACCCCGCAGGTTTACATCTGTCAGCTTTGGTTTTGATGCGCTGACAGCAGACGTCTGGCGGTCAGTGCGCCGTACATCTTCACAGAGGCACAAAACCCTTTAGCCCGAGGGGCTCGTGGACCGTCTGTTTTCATTCCAGCCATTCCAAGGGTTTACTAAACTGAAGAAGTGAAAACCTTCACGTATGCCATTCACCCTGCGGATTTGTGTGAATATAACTGACTGATTTAGAAGTGTGCCTCGTAAAAAAAAAAAAAGGTAAAAGCGTCTAATAGAAAAATCCAGACCTAAAGAGGCTCTGGCTGTTACACGTGACCCAATGTAGACCCCCAAGTTTAAACTGTAAGAGGTGGCACTGCGATCTTTAGAGCACAAGAAAACTAATGCACAGCACAACTGTGGAAAAGAATCTGCCCGGAAAAACACCAAACGTACCCCTCAAACCTGTGGCTCGGATCCTGGTGTAGGCCCGAATGATGGGGGCTTCATTTGAGCCAGAAAGACACTGACATACTGAGGGGGAGAATGCAGGTCAGTGGTGAGTGTGAGGGGGTCCATGACACGCCAGGTTTTATCTGTTGTTACAGTGAAGTGCAAAAGTTAGGTTCCTCCTCGCTTAAAATCGCCCAAAAATGATCACCCAGTTCAAAGATGACACATTTCTTTAACAGAGGGCGAGTCAAAATTATGTTTAACACTAATGGTACTGATATGTATATCTCTCTATTATAAGAGAGAAAAAAAAATCTCTTGGCAATAGTCTTGTCTCAAGTCCCGCCCTCCTCTCAACCATTTCCGGTTCACAGGCCACACCCAGAGTCCTCTCATCTCTCATTGGTGGGATTTTTTCACGATTTTTTCAAGTCCCGCCCTCCTCTCAACCATTTCCGGTTCACAGCCCACGCCCACAGTCCTCTCATCTCTCATTTGTGGGATTTTTTCAAGTCCTGCCCTCCTCTCAACCATTTCCGATTCACAGGCCACACCCACAGTCCTCTCATCTCTCATTTGTGGGATTTTTTCAAGTCCTGCCCTCCTCTCAACCATTTCTGGTTCACAGGCCACGCCCACAGTCCTCTCATCTCTCATTTGTGGGATTTTTTCAAGTTCCGCCCTCCTCTCAACCATTTCTGGTTCACAGGCCACGCCCACAGTCCTCTCATCTCTCATTTGTGTGATTTTTTCAAGTCCCGCCCTCCTCTCAACCATTTCCGGTTCACGGCCCACGCCTGCGGTCCTCTCATTCCTCATTTGTGTGAATGCTTTTGTCAGGCGCAGTTCCTGTGCTCTCAGCTCTTATATATTTTTACGTTTTCCTCACTTTTAAGTTCCCAATAAAAGATGACATATTATGTCCAAATCTTATTGAAGAATTTCATCCCGAAGGGTTATCAACAGAATAAATGAGCACACAGGCAATCCTAGCACCGAGAAACGATGAAGTTTTACACGGCAATTTGGTTAAATGAGTATCAATAGACTCTGCTGAAACAATTGGTGATGATGGTGTGGAAGATGAAAACATCAACTTACAATAATATCACAAAGAATATCTACAACCGTTAACACCGTATGGTCTTCCACCAGCCGAATTACTGTTGAATGGAATGGATGTATCCAAGAAAGGTAATGTAGTACGTCTTCAGGAAATAAAATCATCAAAGGAGATCTTGATATGACATTCGTATTAAAACGTTAACAGTTTCCCGTTAGAAGAGCTTTTGTAAAGACAATTAAGAAATCACAGAGAGAAACATTCAAAAAAGTCATTTTATATAACAGAGAGAGATAAACGAAATTTAATCACGGGCAGTTATACGTTGCGTTGTCACCAGAGGTGGGTAGTAACGAGTTACATTTACTTGAGTAACCTTTTAAAAAAATTGTACTTCTTAAGAGTATTTTCACTGCACCATACTTTTTAGTTGAGTACATTTGTGAAGAAGAAACGCTGCTCTTACTCCACTACATTGGGCAACACTCGACTCGTTACTTTTTTCCATGTACATATTACACTATATTTTTGCAAGAGAGAACTCGCCAGTGGATCTCCCGCATGACTGTTTCACCAATCAGACGTGGCCATGCAGTCACATGACCACACACAAACTTCCTGCGTCTTGCAGCCTGTGAGGGACTTTTTAGTCATGGGGGGCTCCTGTTCACTGCAAGAACCAGATCGTCGTTCCCAAGCCTGCCTTTCATGCCTTTTCTTTGATTCCCCCTTCTTTTTTTGTGCTGACCCGTATATATACACACTCCCGTCTCCGTGGGCCTGAATCACACGCCGCAGGAAGCCAATGCAGCAATTCTGAACGATCGCACCTGCTCAGCACTTGAGTAGCTTTTTCACCAAACGCTTTTTTTTTACTCTTAGTTGAGTCATTTTTTGCATGACTACTTTTTACTTCTACAGGCAGTCCCCGGGTTACGTACGAGATAGGGACTGTAGGTTTGTTGTCTTATTTTAATTTTTTATTTTGTCTTTTATTTTTCTTTTCTTCATTATGTAAAGCACTTTGAGCTACTTTTTGTATGAAAATGTGCTATATAAATAAATGTTGTACTTAATTTGAGTTTGTATGCAAGTCGGAACAGGTACATTATTCTAACAAATGTGTTGACCGACTGTAACCAAGAGCTCTGCCAATGAATGATGGAGTTTCACGTCTCTCTGACCTTTTTATTATTTCTACTTTATTTTTAATGGTGAGGGTTTTTCTCTTCTTTACTGTATCACCAGCACTCGCATCAGATTTGTGTTTCAGAGACATTGTTGAAGGGTGAAGACAAAAGGGTTAAGATGAGCTCTTCTGCACAGCACTGTACACGTTATCACAGCAGGAAGGCACCCGTCGTCAACACGTCTGATGTAGAGGGTGGTCCAGATCTAATTATGCAATTTTCATTACGCTATAACTTATTCAGTTTATTACATAGAAAATCACCCAAAAAACCCAGACCATCGAGAAGTGTGCAAACTGACGACATGACGAATCGCCTTTGTGCCGACTGGTCCATAAATCAAAGTCATCCAGACGATCTGGATCTGCAGAATTAGATCTGGACCACCCTGTACTGACAAGAGACGACGTCCTGCTATGTGCGTAACAGTACAAGCAGGCTTGCTAGTGACAATGAATGGGGGCAGCGAGGGGCGGTTCATCCCCAGCCCACCTCACAGTCACCTCCACTACAGTATGCTGCCTGCAGTGTTCGCCGCACCACCGGCACCATTCAACAAGCAGCCATCTGATGCACACTACAACGCTACCCCCCACTGCCCCGTTCACCCTCAATGGCCTCTGTTCAGCCACAACCGGGTCACCGCTTGCAGCATTAGCAGCCGCCCACCGAGAATGAATGGGCAGCCGTGTGTGGTGGGCGGGCAGTGAAACCGTTTGCCGCCGGGAGCCGCCCAAGGGACACTACACTTTGCGCACCCCCTCCAGCCTCGGTCCAGCCACCGCTTGTAGCGTCCCCAGGCTGAAGATGACGGAGCGGCAGTCACTGAGGCGCATGCGTCGCAGCTGCAGCCCCCTTCGTATGTCGTAGGTTGGATGTCCGTAACCTGGGGACCACCTGTACTTGAGTAATATTATTTTGAAGTAACGCTACTCTTACTTGAGTACAATGTTTGATTACTCTATCCACCTCTGGTTGTCACGATGGAAGTCCAAACACAAAATCAACCTTCAATGCAATATTGACGAAAATGTAATTCAAAAAATAGTTTTTACTTAAGTTTTACAGGAAACGTGTATGTTTAAAAAGTATCCATCCATCCATCCATCCATTTTCTAACCCGCTGAATCCGAATACAGCCAATCCCAGCCAACACAGGGCACAAGGCAGGAACCAATCCTGGGCAGGGTGCCAACCCACCGCAGGACACACACACACCCACACATTAGGGGCCAATTTAGAATCGCCAATCCACCTAACCTGCATGTCTTTGGATTGTGGGAGGAAACCCACGCAGACACGGGGAGAACAAGCAAACTCCACGCAGGGAGGACCCGGGAACAGAACCCGGGTCCCCTAACTGTGAGGCAGCAGCGCTATCACTGCGCCACCGTGCCGCCCTGTTTAATAAGTATTTGTGTGTTAATTTCAAAGCCAAACAGAACACAAATGTATAACGCAACATGAAACAATCTTCTTTCAATTTATTACGTTTTACAATTAATTATTCACTTTAATGTAAAATGGTTGGTTCTATTATGCATATGTAACATCCATCCATCCATTTTCCAACCTGACAATTCCCATGAAAATAACAATCTGCTTAAATTGGACATCCGCTTCCTCACACGTGACTGGCAGAGCTGCAAAGTGACTAGTGCGTAGTGCCCGCTCGGGGGTTGGCGAGCAAAGCCCCCTAATCTCATATACAATTTTTGTGGACAATTTATGTGCCACATACGGTACTTGTGTTGAACGTGACTGCGAGCGGGTTGAGCCATTCCTGTAAATCATCTTTGCACACATCAAGTATGTTTTGTGAATAAATCGTTTCCGCCATTTAAACGTTAACATCTTTTTGACGCACCCTGCATTTTCACAGGTTACAAAATACCAACAAAAATGAAAAGCACCTGAAGCAAACGTTTTAGGGTCAGTACTTGGTAAGACCCCCTTTGGAGAGTATCACAGCTTGTAAATGCTTGTTGTAGTCCGCTAAGAGTCTTTCCAGTTCTTACTTGGGGTCTTTAACCCATTCGTCCTTGCAACAGGCTTCTGATTCGGCAGGACCCTTGGGCCATCTTGCGCGCACGGCTCCCCACAGATTTTCAATGATGTTTAGGTGGGGGGGCCACGGCATAACCGCCAGCTTGAGCCTCTTGAGGTACTCCATTGTAGATGTGGCCGTGTGTTTCAGTTCATTATCTTCTTGTAGGCCCCATCCTCTTTGTAACTTCAGCTTTTTTACAGATGGTGTGATGTTTGCTTCCAGAATTTGCTGCTATTTATTTTAATCTACCAGTGACAGTTCCCTGTGCCACTGGCTGCAACCCAAGCCCAAAGCCTGACTGATCCCCCGCCATACCTCATAGTGTTCGTTTTCCTGGAATTCCTTTTTTCACTTTGCACAATGTGGCCAAAAAGTTCTTTTTTGACCTCATCAGTCCACAGGACTTGTTTCCAGAATGCATCAGGCCTGTTTAGATGTTCATTTGTAAACTTCAGGCGCTGAATTCTGTGGCGAGGACGCGGGAAAGGTTTCCTTCTGCGGACTCCACCATGGAGGTATTACTTGTTGAGGTGTCGCTGTACAGTAGAACTGTGGACCACCAACTGCAGGGTCTGCTAAATCTTCCTGAAGATCTTTTGCAGTCACACGGGGGCTTTTTATTTACCTTTCTAGCAGTTCTTTCAGAAAGTATTCTTGGTCTCCCAGACCACAACTTGACCTCTGCCGTTCCTGTCCACTGCCATTTCTTAATAACATCACGAGCTGGGGAAACCATGACATGAAAACACTATCTTCTTAGGCAGCTGCTTAGAGGAGCCCATGGCTGCTGATTGTTCAGATGAGGTGTGAGGGGTCCGAGAATTTATACAGCTTTGACATTTGCATCACCTGATGCCGCCTAACAATGACTGTGAACAAGTCAGAGTCCTAATGAAAGTCTCAGACCACCTTGGGAAATGTATTCAAGACTTGGGGTGCCCATGCGTTTAGATGGTCCTCCTTTCCTTTAACTGTACAAATGTACAAAACAAAAAACAAAACACTAATGTCGTACGTGTCATCTTGAACTTGAGACCTTTTGGAGATCAGATATCTTCTGCTCACTCTACTATTCACAGTAACAGACAATTTAAGAAAGGGGGCCCAAACGTTTACATGCCACTGTATGTGCACCAACACAGCAGAGTTCGGATTGGCCTGGCGAGGGCATCTTTCCTTCTACTAAGGAACATTTGGGGCTTCAGGGACCCATCGGTCACACTGGAATTCCTGAAGCCTAAACCACTGGAGCTGGCTATAGTCGGTTCCCAGTGCAATTTGCCAGCCTGCCGGAGCTGATCAGTCCATGGCGTACGTTCGTTTGTTGAGCCGCCAGCTCGTGACCACTGGCGCCTCCTAGCGAATCAGCATCACTGTCCCTGGGATTGAGCCGCTGCACTAGACTAGCCTGCCAGCATCAGCGTTGGCCTCTGTGCGCACCCAGTTCAAGCGCAGTTGGCGCAGTTGGTGATTTACTGAATTTCATCAATGGCGTCAGTCGCACCTTGTATCTTTCTATACAATACGCTACCGTGGCTGTCCGTTTGTCTGTCCAGGATTTTAAATCACCTGTAGCTGGCAAACCGTTTGAACCACCAACCTGAAATTTGGTACACGACGTGTACTCTCCGCTTTCATGGGTGATGATTGACCTCCAGGGTTATTCCTCTTTTTACTTTTATTTTATTTTATTGTAGAATCAACTCTCGGCAGCGGCCATAAAGGCGCCGTTCTCATGCCCTACCACCTTTGCCGTCACTTCCCCTTCATATCTTAAATCATTCTTGAGGCAGATTGAAGACTAAAGTGCCAGTTTAAGTGAAAAATTAAAACGTACTAAGAAATTGGAACACAAACGCCGACTTCATCAGTTTTAATGTGAAAAGATGCCGACGAAAGAAGAGAAGAAGCGGGCTGCTAGGATGGAGAAAAGAAGAGCAGCTCAGGAAACAGCAAGCGCATCAACCTCTGCGCAAACGAATGGTAAACGTACAGAGAAGGAGGATGAAAACTATAAGTCAATCAGATCACTAGGACAGCATTTTTTCACTTAAGAAATACAGCAAAAGTTAGACTGAAAGATGCTGAGAAATGAGTTGACGCGTTTGTTTTCAGTCGACTAGATTACTGTAACGCACTCCTCTCAGGACCACCCAAAAAAAGACATCAATCGACTGCAACGAGTGCAGAATGGAGCTGCTAGAATCCTAACTAGGAAAAGAAAATCTGAGCACATCTCTCCAGTTTCGATGTCACTACACTGGTCACCTGTGTCATTCAGGATTGACTTTAAAACACTGCTTATGGTTTACAAAGCCTTCAATAATCTATCGGAGTGTCTGACATCTTATATTCCAAATCGTAACCTCAGATCCTCAAATGAGTGTCTCCTTAGAATTCCAAAAGCAAAACTTAAAAGAAGTGGTGAGGCGGGCGGCCTTCTGCTGTTAGGCACCTAAAATCTGGAATAGCCTGCCAATAGGAATTCACCAGGCTGATACGGTGGAGCAGTTTAAAACAACTGCTGAAAACTCATCACTGTAACATGGCCTTCTCATAACTTCATTTTAGTTTAATCCTGATGCTCTGCATATTCAATTAATTCTCACTGCTATTCATGGTGGCTCCACAATCCGTACTCACCACTACTCTCTCTTCTACTCTTTTTTTGGTTTTCTGTGGTGACGACCTGCACCACCACCACCTAATAATCAAAGCACCGTGATGTTCCTACACTGATGGATTAAAGGCCAGAAGTCCACGTGACCGTCATCATCAAGTCCTTCCATGAGAACCCTGAATACCATGAGGGCTGATTGAGGTCATTTATGTCAGGTTGAATGCCCAGAGGGGGCTGGGTGGTCTCATGGCCTCTGGACCCCTGCAGATTTTATTGTTTTCTCCAGCCGTTTGGAGTTTTTTTTTTTTTTCTGTCCTCCCTGGCCATTGGACCTTACTTTTATTCTTTATTAATCAGTGTTGTCTTATTTTTTCTCTTTCTTCATCATGTAAAGCACTTTGAGCTCCATTATTTGTATGAAAATGTGCTCTAGAAATAAATGTTGCTGTTGTATTAACTGCACGTTATCGTTACAGCAGCGGTGGACTCGTTCCCTTGACGCTTTTTACTACTTGGACGTGGATTTTTACACGCCGAGACTCGTCTATTCAAGTAGTCAAATTGTGAATTTCCCCTTGGGATTAATAAAGTATCTATCTATCTATCTAAAATGATCAGTGGTGCAGTAATTGTGATGCTCTTTGCATAAAACAAATGTATTCCATTAAAAGTCACTTCAGTACACGTGTACTTTGTCAGTGCGGCCGTGTCGATCAAACACAGGAAGCTCTGCAGTCTACTTGCGACTTTACGCTGTAGGAAGATACGGAAATAAATCAAGGCAAATAACATTCGATCTGGCGTTTAGAAATGTAACATATAAATGTTTTTATATAAAGACCATCACGCAACAATCACAAACAGGACTTGGCACGATATGTTGGCGAGCTCTGTAAGCCGTGTTTTGTCTTTGAAGGACAGGTGTGGGGCAGACCGACTGGGAGGATGACGCCCGACTTCTTGCTGCTTCCAAACGGTGCCATCGTTCGCCTTTACGCCTGGTGCAGCTGTGTTGTGCTTATATGTGAATGGACATTTCTTGCGGGGAGGGCTTCAGTTCTCTTTCTCCGATGTAGAACCCTCGTCCTCATCCGAGTTCACCTCTGTTACAGCACGTCTTTATTTGAAAACTAACAGTGTCCAATCGGCGGGAGCGTGAACGCGACTGAGAGGATAAAACTGAAAAACATGAACCTTTACAAGTACCGTACATTTACACAGTCTGGTACAGACTCAAATCAAACGTATGTTTTTATTCTTGTGACAGATGGCCGGGGTCCATGCCTGGCCAGGACGACCCTTCACCACATCTGCCAGGGGGACAAGGGTGGGAAGCCCAGTATCTCCTCCTGGACGCTAGATGGCAGCCTCCCTGGGCTGCAGCGGTGCCTCGGACTCCCCCAGGGCTGCATGGGGGTTGGAGTTCTGTGCAGCTCCGCAGACGCCGCCAGGGGGTGCTGCAGCAGGAGCTGTTGGCCCCTTTTGGGCACTGGTTTCACCACACCCAGAAGTGCAGGCGGATGTCGCCAATCAAGCACCCGGAGCACTTTCCGGGTAACGCAATAAAAGGGGGCCAGCGACCACCACTCGGGGGCCAGAGTCAGGTGGGATGAGGACAAAGCTTGCTGAGGAGGAGTGGTGGCGCCAAGAGAAAGAAAGTGCTAGGTGTGTATTTGTATACTGTACTTGGGACTGTGTTGTGGCTGGAGGGATTATGAGGAAGACATGCCCTCCAGCTGAAGAAAATCAAATATTTTGTTGATTTTACCCGTGTGAATCGGTGTCGGGTCGGGCGCTATATAGCATCATTCTTACACTGTGTAATAGTAACAACAAGAGCAGCTCACTACTCAAAACGGCAAGGCTTGAACCCACGACCTCTTGATTATGAGTCTGTACTTCTTACCGCTGTACTACTAAAGCAGTCATAACGAAGTTCACTGACCCGATTTCTTTTTCTGCAGTTGTATTCTTGAATAAAAGCACACTTGTTTTGTTATACTTGCACCATTAATTGAAGTGTTTATTTGATGTTTGGACTTCAGTCTTCACACATTATACACGTCATGTCAAAATTTTGTCATTAAACTTTAGTTTGTCTTTTAGATATGCGTGCGACATTTCTGTCATCCTACACTTACATAGATCTTTGTAGACACGGAACACGCGTGAAATGCATGTGTCCAAATAAAGATATTTTTTTTATATTATACAGCTCCAGGTACCTCACTAACAGATAAAGCTGGGAGAACTTTCTGCCGTTTCTGTGGCAGTGGGGTGATGGGATAGCAGGCTGCTTGCGCTGATCGAGACATTTACAAGACAAAAGACGCTGATGGAGAGGTGCGAAGGGATTTAAGGTGTGTCGGGTTTACAAGTATTTTCGTAGGCATTGGTATTTCTAATGTTAAGGTTTAAATTCCTTTGCATCTCTTCATCAGCGTCTTGTTAATCAGCACTGGCAGCAAGCAGCCTGCTGTCCTACCTCCCTACCGTCACAGCCGAAGTGAGTCAAGTCCGTTTATCTGGGTGTGAGGTGCCTGGAGTTGTATGGGGTAAATAATATATCGTTATTTGGAATACATACACTTTATGTGTGTTCCGTGTTTACAATAATCTGGATAAATGTAGGGTGACAGGAAATGTCAGGTCAGGTCAGAAATGTGGAACACGTAACTAAAGGAGAAACTTTTTCCATGTTGTCTCACACACACGCACATGGATGGCAGCTAAAGAACCTGAATGAGAGAAATTCCACGCCAGACCAGGGGAGTGTGCTGATCATTTCTCTCTTTCCACCGCAGACCGTTTACGGGGAAATCCCGAATGGTCTCAACAAAGTCACTTCCTGGTTCCAGGCCCCGATTATGTCACTTCCAGTTTCAAGTTGGGCTTTATTTTGGGTTGGGGGCTTGGGACCCAGTAGGATTATTTTTTTTCTGGGTAATTGGCCGATGACATCACTTTCGGTTTTTTGGAACCCGATGGCATCGCTTCCCGTTTGGGGTGTGGTGGGTCCCCCAATTATGTCACTTCCAGTTTCGGGAGTATTTTGTTTCCCTGGGTAACTGGTCAATGACATCATTTCTGGTTTAGGAGAGGGTTACTGGAGGAGTTTTTTGGCTTGGGCTAATTGGCCAATGACATCACTTCTTGTACTCTCCCTTAAAATGGCCATCTTTGTCTCATATAGGCAGTTCTGTTTTGGACTCAAATTTGTACACAACTGCACACTAATTTCAATAATTTTGCAGCCAAGAACAATTATATGGGTGGCCGCCCCAAACCTTTTTGTGGTGCTTTCCTCTCATCTTTTGCCACCTGGTAATTTCTTACAGATTTCCCCATTAAGTTTTAATGTTTTTGTGAAAGCTTTTGGAGTGGATCAAAACAGGCCGGCCACCATATTACCTGATCCAAAGTCAGACTTTAAACTGAACCCCTCCGACTGACTGTCATGTACTGCCAGAAAAGGCTCAGTTAATTGGAAACGAAGTGGAGCAATAAACCGCAAACAAGAGCGCTGCCTTCTCTGAAACTTCCAATTACTGCCGGCCAGTAAACATGGTGTCTGTCTCTGCTCGGCTCCGAGGAGGTAAGCCTTTGATTAGATCTCGATCTTCCCGATGATTCATTAGAAATGTGTGGGCAGTCACGGCTCTCGGCCTGCTAAACTGTCACCATTTACTGGTTCGGCGTCTAGAGATGCACAAAGGCTGCACTGATTGTTTCGGCCTACTTGACACTCTAGGGTGAATTCTGGGAGCTGCTTAAGACTTTTCTTTGGGCTTCCGCAATTACACTCGACGAACACCACATTAAAAACCAGTCGGTTATTTGGAAAATTAGACGGCTACCTAAAAACATCGTCGTCCACTTTGCCTGTAAGGGCCGAGCTGCTGCACACTTTCAGTGCAAAGTCCGAATCTCAGCCTCAGACGGTAATAAAACCAAAAGTGTGTAACTTCACAGCCAAAGGAAAACATTCTTAGGAGGTCCGTCACCACTCATGGGATCAGCTTTATTAGAGGGGTAAACACAAAACTACAGCAGCTGGCACCACACTGTGACTTAAAACATTAGAACAATCTGGATGAGAGATGGCCATTCAGCCCAACAAAGCTCACCAGTCCTGTCCAAAATAACATCAAGTCGAGTTTTGAAGGCCCCTAAAGTCCTGCTGTCCACCACACTACTTGGTCACTTATTCCAAGTGTCTGTGGTTCTCCTTGTGAAGAAAAACCTCCTGTTTGTGTGAAATGTTGACTGTTAAATATGAATTAACTCGTATCAGGTGACTTTTAAGAAGACACTACATACACGTTACCTCATAAACCATCTCCAGTGTTGTGGCTCCAAATACAAGTGGAGGACAGTGGGTGTCTATAACAAGAATGAACATTAGAACATCAGAGTAATGTGGACGAGGACAGGCCACTCAGCCCAACAAAGCTCTCCAGTCCTGTCCACCTAACTCCTCCAAAATAACATCAGGTTGAGTACTGAAGGTCCCTAAAAGTCCTCCAGTCTGATGTTTGTAAGTCGCTTTGGATAAAAGCATCTGCCAAGCAAATGTAAATATTAAAACAGCTTCTGCTCCCTACTGGTTTGGACGGGCTGAAAAGCAGATGTCATGGATGGGCAGTGTGAACACTGTGGATGAGAACAAGACATTCAGCTCAGCAAAGCTTTCAAGTCCTGTCCACTTAATTCTTCCAAACTAACATCAAGTCGAGTTTTGAAGGCCCCTAAATTCCTGCTGTTCTGCTGTCCACCACACTACTTGGTCTCTTATTCCAGGTGTCTATCATTCTTTGTGTGAAGAAAAACTTCCTGTCTGTGTGAAATTTACCTTCCACAAGTTTCCAACTGTGTCCCCGTGTTCTTGATGAACTCATTTCAAAATACAAGTCTCGATCCACTGCACTAATTCCCTTCATAATTTTGAACACTTCAGTCAGGTCTCCTCTTAATCTTCTTTTGCTCGGCTCTTTTAATCTTTCCTCATAACTCATCCCCTGTAGCCCTGGAATCAGCCTCGTCGCTCTTCTCTGGACCTTTTCTAGTGCTGTTATGTCTTTTTGGAGACTCAAACTGCACACACGACTCCAGAGGACTCCTCTTCATCTCCTTTGGCTTAAACTGAGAAGTTTCAGCTCTTTGAATCTTTCCTCATAATTCATCAGACCTCCCATTTTGTATTCAAACCTCACATTTTGACTTCCTATGTTTAATACTTTACGTTAACTGACATTAAATGTCATCCCCTGTACCCCTGAATCAGCCTAGTCACTCTTCTCTGGACCTTTTCTTGTGCTGCTATGTCCTTTTTGTAGCCTGGAGACCCAAACTTCACAAAGGACTCCAGATGAGGCCTCACCAGTGTGTCATAAAACTTGAGCAGAACCTCCTGTGACTTGTACTCCACACATCAAGGCGCTATATGACCTGATATTCTGTTAGCCTTCTTAATGACTTCTGAACACTGTCTAACACTTGATAGTCCACTATGACTCCTAAATCCTTCTCATAAGGTGTACTCTTAATTTTCAGACCTTCCATTGTGTATTCAAACCTAACACTTTTACTTTCCATGTGTAACACTTTACATTTACGGACATTAAATGGTTAAAGGCTCAGCTCTTTAAACTTTCCTTATAACTCATCCCCTGCAGCCCTGAATCAGCCTAGACGCTCTTTTTTGGACTTTTTCTTGTGCTGTTATGTCCTTTTGGAGACCCAAACTTCACAAAGGACTCCACATGAGACCTCACCAGTGTGTTATAAAGCCTGAGCAGAACCTCCTGTGACTTGTACTCCACTCGTCAAGGCGCTATATAACCTGACATTCTGTTAGCCTTCTTATTGGCTTCTGAACACTGTCTGGCACTTGAGAGTAACAACTTGTATTTACTGAAACCCCACAACACAAGGCCCCGATTTATTTCTGTTTCTGACATCTAGTGGGCTGCTTGTCAGTTCTACTTCAGTGAAATCCCAAGCAGAGCACCTTGGTTGCCACTTTCACTTGAAAGTCAATACAGCCATCTCTCAATTATTCATGAAGAAACAAACACGGCTGTCTGATCTGAACAGTGATTTTATCGTATTCCTTGTTCATGAATCATGTCAGGGAGGAGAGAGCATGCAGCGCGGAACAGGTGGGCATCAGCTGGGGGTCAGCACCGTCCCTATCATATATGTGGCCAGGAATAGTCAACTTACAAGACGCAGTCCACTGAGCTGGTTGTATCCGTTATTGACAGCCCAGTTGTTTATTCCACAGCCAAAAGCGCCGTCTCTTTCCTTGCACCCCCACCCCACCGATCTTCAATGGCTTCTTCCACACGGCTCTCATCTGCCTCATCAACAGCCTGCACATTCACACCGCCAGCTCGGCCAAACATCTCACTTGGGAACAAATTATATTGATTATTAAAAACACCAAAACCTACAACATGGAAGAAGGGATCCAAGCCCTCAAGTATCATAACTTCATCCTTTAACAGGAGCGCCAAGCGAGGGCACATTGTCCCTGCACTGGCATCCCGTTTGATTTAGGATTCATTGTAAGATTTTTTGGTTTGTTTGCTTATAAAGTACTAAACGGCCTCTCAGCTCTCTGACCTTTCACAATTATACATTCCATCAGGGTCACTCTGGTCTACTGATCTACCTATCATCATCTATATATGAATCTTCTGGTGGTCACTTATTGGGTTTGGGGGGGCTATATTAGTACTTAAAAACAAATGTGCTCCACTGCCCTCTGGTGGCCATTACTTACACTGACCTGTGTGCCTATTTGTTACACACACAGAGCAGAAGCTTTCATGTCCACTAAAAAATAATGAGATCACTTACACTTAGGGGTGCATTAAAGAGCTCAACGGGTCCATAGCAGGTACAGAAAAATGAAACATCATCTGTGATCAAATAAGCCCACGACTGGCACTGTTTTAATGAATGCACAGACTGCACTTCCAAGGACCAGTCAAACGGAGGATGAGGCTTTAAACGTTTATCTTCTGGTGGACTTAAAGGATAATCTCATCAAACGCTGGAAGAGCCTCAGAACAGCTTAACAGGAGCCCGGTGAGAAGAAGCAGCAGCCTTCCAACATGGGCAATGCAGAATACAGGACAGAAAACGAGGGCAGACTCGGGGAAATCATTCAGTACTGGGATAGAAGGGAGGCCTTGTGGAGACCACCCACACCCCAACTAGTAGCACGGAGGCCAAAACCGTACCTTAATTTAGAAAATAAAACACAAAAACTACACCTAAAATAACACTCACATCCTCAAGGGCCACCACGGCCACCGGTATTCATCCCAGTTACCTTTTTAATTAATAATGAGCTGCTGATGACAACTGAACTGACATGACAGACATATAAATATGAAAGGCACTGATAGATAGATAGATAGAAAGGCACTATATAATAGATAGATAGATAGATAGATAGATAGATAGATAGATAGATAGATAGATAGATAGATATGAAAGGCACTATATAATAGATAGATAGATAGATATGAAAGGCACTATATAATAGATAGATAGATAGATAGATAGATAGATAGATAGATAGATAGATAGATATGAAAGGCATTATATAATAGATAGATAGATAGATAGATATGAAAGGCACTATATAATAGATAGATAGATATGTGAAAGGCACTATATAATAGATAGATAGATAGATAGATAGATAGATAGATAGATAGATATGAAAGGCACTATATAATAGATAGATAGATAGATATGAAAGGCATTATATAATAGATAGTTAGCCCAGGGGTCCCCAACTCTGGTCCTGGTGGGCCGCATGTGGCTGCAGGTTTTCATTCTAACCCTTTTCTTAACTGGTGACCTGTTTTTGCTGCTAATTCACTTCTTTTCCTTTCATTTTAATTGACTTGTTTTTTTAAGATCTGTCCCCCTGCATTTCTTCATCATCCCTCTGATTTGCTTCATTTCTTTCCTCAACCGGCACCCAAACAGAAATGAAATGTGAAGCGAGGAGATCAACAGATGACCACCTAAGTCAGGGCCTCAAACTCCAACCAGTTGCTTCATGTTTGGGATGCGCCATCTGTTGGAATGACAAGTGCATGTGTTTCATTACTAGAAATGTTTGGGATGCACCTTCTCTTAGAGTAACAGAGACACAGCAGCCAGATGGACACACAGATACTTATCCTTTTATTAAGGTGGATTTTACTAGCTGTGCTACCCATCTATAACAAGTTCAAATCTATGTAATCAATGTAGACTTCGGCACTAACATCTGCAATGCATCATCTACTGGACTGTATTTTGTAATGCACATAGTAATAAAATGCACTGTATTTTTCATTCCAACAAATGGCGCATCACAAATATTTGAAGTAAAAAAAATGCATTAGTAATGTGACATCGTTCGTAAAGAGTAGAGTGTGTCCCGATGTCCTGACTAAATTGCTCACCATGACCTGGTCATTCTGGCCCCCTAATTATTCCCCGTCTCAAATTGTCTCTCTCGCCCCTTCAACACGTAACTGTTAATGTTTGGTGAGCACACTGGTGAAAAATGGCTGCCGTCGCGTCATCCAGGTGGGTGTTACGTATTAGTGGTGGTTGAAGTGGCTCATCAGTCACAATGTAAAGCACTTTGTCCATCCTGAAAGGCGCTATATAAATGTAAAGAATTCTTATTATCTGCCGATTAGAACGATTCACCGTTTCACTGACACCATCACGGAGAGCCACGTTCACCTGATACCCGTAATAAACGTTACCTTTCATGTCTGCTGTTCTCCAACGTTTGTCATAAAGACTTTCCCCTTGGGATTAATAAAGTATCTATCTATCTATCTATCCAAGTAGCTTTGCCAGTCCCACTTCATGACAACATGTTGGACCATTTCAAGCAGAAAAGGAATTCATTACAAAATGGTCTTTCTTTCCTTTTTGTAGTTTAGGTTATGTTAAGTGCCATTTGCAAATTGTCACTGTGTGTGAATATGGAGTTTGTGTGTGTGTGTGTGTAATGATGAGGGTCCAGAGTCCAGTCCAGGCCCGTTTTCAGGCTTTTGTCCACTCCTGGTGAGTGGCCCCCTGCAGTCCTAAAATGCATGGAGAAGGTTCTAGAACCCACCTACAGACCCTCCGACCATTGAGGCCCACGGTGCCTGCACGGCCGCTTCCACGCACCCGAACGCGACGCCATGCGACCATTGCCTTAACCTTGTGCCCGCTGTGGAATCAGGAACTGTAAACTGAAAGGCAGCCACCTGCCAGCTACTTGGGGTCCCACAAGGCCCCCCCGCTTTAGGTTTTTTACTCCTCATGAAAGGCGCCACGCGGTTGGTTGCTCACACCATAAGGTTTTCAGGAGGTCTGCGGCTCCTCTTCGGTATCCCGGGCTCAGCCTCCAGAGATGCAGACGCCGTGTAACGAGGTGGAGGTCCTCACATCTCATTATACCACCCTGGGGATACGTTTAGGGAAGTCTGGGGACCCCCCACCCCGATTAGGGCTGCAGACCTTTGCACATTAACACCAAACCGCCATACCTGCCTCTTTCATAAACACACAAACACACACACACACACACACACACACACACACGCACCAAGGACAGCTGAGCAGACTCTTCTGCAAATTGGTTACATAAGAAGGCTTCGGTTGCCATGGCAGCCAAACTGCGTCACCGAGTCGGAGGCAAACAATGGTATAAATAACACAGAATCCGGGTGCTCAGGGTAAAACTGCTTGAATATTTATAGCTCACCAATATAAACAGAGAAAGGAGCGCAAAGCCAGGAAACACGCGAGCAGACACGTGCGGCTCCCAACTGGGCAAAGTGCACCAGACCCCAGGGCAGGAACGAGGAGGCAGCACGGCCACTCCGAGGGTCTGCTGTGTCAAAGCGGGAGCACCGAGCCTCGGCTTCACGTGTCCTCCGTGACAGGCGCTTTATTAAAAAATGTCTCCAGGTGTTCGGCCTGCCCTTTCTATATCGGGTCGGTCGGGCAGACTCTGGGCTGCAGGGCACACTCCCCTCACTCACAGTTTAGAGCTTCCATCTTTAGAGTAAACGCATCCCCCCCCCAAAAAGAAGAATCTCGTGACACCAAATTCACAAAGGCGGTAAACGGGCGTGGAGCTGAACCAAAATCTCTACACCTGGGATGCAACAACTCGACCCACTGAGCCACCTGCAATCTTCACAAAAGTGCCACGGCATGAGTCAGCCCTGTTTGGTGTGCCAGTGCAACGCAGGACACGCAGGCATTAGCCGGCAATTCACCCATCCAGACCCCGAGAATGCCAACTTGACCACAGGAAGAAAAGTGCTCTTCAACCCAGGACTGTGAAAGTTAATTGCTGTGCCAATATGCCATCCACTTCACAACACAGACGCAAATGATGAGCTATTAGCCAGTGTGACCACAGGTAAAATATGCCAACTGCAAAATGTTCCTCAACCTGAGGCCACAAGAAGGTTAATACCCACTGTGCCAATGTGCCATCCACATCATAACACAGAGGCATATAACCAGCTAGTACCCAACACAACCACAGGAAGACCAGGTCAACTCTGAGGGGAAGAGCGGGCACTGGGTGCTGCAGAGAGACTAGCGCCCTGTTATAATGGACTCTCACTGCACCTGGAAGTGCTTCAGGGGAAGCAGGGCATGTGTTGTTCTCCCCAGAACGCTAGATGGCAGCAGCCCTCCATATCGGGAGCCAGCAGGGAATGCTGGGAGATGTAGTCCGGCAACACAGCCCTGCTGGGGACCATGGGTGCCTCAAGGGGGAGCTGCAGGGAGATAAAGCTCCCTAATAAAATGGGAATTCCGTATGACCCGGAAGTACTTCCATCGGGCAGTTGCCCTGGCACCAGAAGTACTCCCGGGTCCTCAATAAAAGGGGCTGCACTCCCTTGTCCAGGCAAGTTGGAGCTGGGAGACTAGGAGGAAAGGAAAGGGGGCCCGGACTGGAAGTGATGGCTCACCGGAAGACGCTGCAGGGGCCGCACTCCCTTACCCAGGTGGGTCGGGGCTGGCAGGACGTGGCGCAACACTCGACTGGAGGAGGGCATTGCGGTGGGGAGAACAACTGGTTTGTGGCGAGAGAATCCTGTGCTTCTGTGAACCTGTGGAGGTATTGTGTATTTTGGCGTAATACACACACCTTTATTTGAACCCGGGACTGTGTGTGTGTTCGCGTTGGGGTTTGGGGCTCGCCGATACCCTGCTTTGTATCACACTACTTATTTTACACATAACTCTGCACTGATATACTGTACTTCAAATTTCACATCTTTATCCTAATATCTAAAGTTAACTCAAGCACTAGCTCAGGTCAGGCGACTCCCTCACCGGTCACACAGGGCGCTCCCGTGGCGGGCACTGAGCCGACCACACGGCTGTGGTTTAAAAGTTGCCACGCCACCCAATCTCCACCACTTTAAATGATCAGCTACAGAATAAATAGAAGAGCCCACGTTGGAGGCCTCGTCGTCTTTTTAAATAAAAACACAGCAGCTAAAAATGGCCAAAGCGGTAACAAGAGGCGTGGGCACACTTCCTTCCTTCCTTCCTTCCCTTCCACTGGCTCTCGATTGCTAAATGAATATGCATGCGCTAAAATGGCTCTTGTGTGGTTTGCAATGAGGTGCCAACTTGTATATGCCAGTGTCACATATTCAGATCCATCAGTAAATGGATGCCCACCGTGCGAGTGGGCTGCCAACCACAGACAATTACGAAGGGACTTTTCAGAAAGCGAATGGAAAAATCTTCATGTCAAACGTCTGCTTATAAAGACACTGGGAACTGCCTTGGCTAAGACTGGAAATGGCCTCACACTGACTGGACATTCTGAACAAGCACTATGGTCAGTTAATGCCAGACACAACGTACCCTCCAGTGAAGAAACTATTAACATGTTTCAAGCTTGATGACGTGTGTGCAAGGATCTGCTGAAACGAAAAAGGAAGAGAAGTGGACAAAGTGGTGGGCACTAAACCAGTAACAACCATGATAATGTTAAGGCAGCATATCCTACACAGTGCACCGCCCCCCCTTCAATCGATGTTTAGTAGATGGCAGCCATGCCAGCCTTCAGTGTGTAGGCTCGGGTCTTTCTCTATTAGCCCTGCCATTCCCCCCCCAACTCTTCTTCACAAAACTGCTCGAGTTCTGTCAAATGTGCCATGGAGATCGCGAGTGCCCAGCCTTTGTCAAGTCCCCACTGGACTGAGATCTGCAGTTTAAACTGGCCACTCCAGGACGGTCACATTATTGCTTTGAAGCCATTCCTGTGGAGATTTGTGGCTCCATGCTTGGAGGATAAGGCCAAATTAAATCCCCTGTGACTCAATCTGCCTTCACAAAAGGACAAGCATTCATGTGTTCACCTGTCTGTCAGTGTGTCCGTCTAGTCGCTATGTCCTTGTTGTTCCAACAGGTGGTGCATCATAAACATCTGTAGTAATAAAGTTCACTGCCTTTGTCATTCCAACAGAGGGCACATTACCAACATTAACACTGCTTTTACAACCTCTTTACCAAACGGTAATGCATTTCATTACTACAATTGCTTGTGATGCCATATACAATGCATGCTGTATGTCTTTTCCATTCCAACAGATGGCGTATCTCAAATATTTGTAGTAATACATTTTACTCCTTCAAATGTTTGTGATGAACCATCTGTTGCAATGACAAGTGCAATACATTTTATTACAATGAATTACAAAATACACCTGTAGACATTAATGCTGGGTGTGTATTGATTACTTAGGTCTCAATCCATCTTGGACCACCTTAATAAAAGGTGTCTGTGTATCTGTGTGTCCATCGGATTGCTAGGTCTCTTGACATTTCAACAGATGGTGCATCACAAACATGTGTAGTAGTAAAACGCATTGCATTTGTCATTCCAACAGATGGCACATAACAAAGTATGTAAAAAAAAAAAGTTACTCCCCTAGAGGAAATTGTCTTTTTTCATGATCTTTGGGGGGTGACAGCCACTCGACAGCACCCATCGAGCAGTTTTCAGGTTAAGGGCTTTGCTAAAGGGCTCAACAGGGTATGATTTCTTCTGGCATTTGTAGTAATACGTCAGTTGCATTTGTCGTTTCCAACAGATGGTGCATCATAAACATTAAGAACACTGCTTTTACAACTGCCATGCCAAGTGATGCTACATTGTAAAACTACAAATGTTGGTGACACGCCATCTGTTGGAATGACTAGCGCAATGCATACTGTATGTCTCGGTTATTCCAACAGATGGCCCATCACCAACATTTGTAGTAAATCATTTTACTACTTCAAACAAGTGCAATGCAAATTACCACTACAAGCATTAGAAAATACTTTTGCAGACATTAATGCCGAGGTCTGTGTTGATTATTTCGTTTTCAGCCTCTCTTAGAGGGGTGGCACAGGTAGTACAATACATCTTGATAGAAGGATTGGTGTCTGTGTGTGTGTCTGTGTGTCCATCTGGTTGCTATGTGTCTCCCATTCCAACAGATGGCACACTACAAAATCTGCACTAAAGCACTTTATTACTATAAATGTTTGTGATGCGCCATCTGTTGGAATGACAAGTGCAATTCATCCTGTTACTACATGCATTACAAAATGTATTCAAATAGACGGTGCACTGCAGACATAAAGGCTGAGGTCTACGTTGATTATTTGGCTCTTTCCACCCATCGTAGACGGTTAGCACAGCTAGGGTTGTATAAAACAATAAAATGATAACATTTCCAATGGGGTGAATACTTTTTTCTTTTTCTAGATCCTGTAAACGTGATCCAAGACCACGGTGTCATTTCGAAATCATCAAATAAGTCAACTCACTAACAAAACAACTAAATCCCTGCAGTGGACGAGGGCCGCCCGTACTGAACTTGCTTTTCGAGTTCCGTAAACAGCTGCAGTTTCGAGCACAGGATCACCCGATTCCGCTGCCCCTCTCATCGTTCTCGATGCCACACTAGAGTCCCCCCCCCCAAAACTGTTGTTACTTTTTACATCTAAACCTCCACTTCTCCTTCGCGCTCTGCTGGCAGCCATTGAACAGTGACTAACTGCGTCCAGCGTGTTTTTAGAAAGTCACACCAGGATGAAGAACTGAACGGAGGTCCGGCCAAGCTGGATTTTTCTAGAAGGAGCCAGCAGGAGTAGAACTGAAATTCCACTGGCAACTGAACAGCGACAAGCAACAAAGCCCAAACGGGCACAGAGGGCCCGCAGAAGGTAAATCAGCAGCACTTGTTGCTTGAATGAACACAGAGTGACCATTTCACACTCTTAGCACCTCATTACACTTTATGGCCTTTACAATTTGACACTCACTAAAGTCCACTTGCACCACTGGGGCTTGTTGGAGTGGCCAGGGAGGAGATGGACAAGCATTTAGAGAAGGGCAGAGGGAATGAATTTTGAGTTTTCTCTCTTCTGATTCCATCTTTACTTCACGGATTTAGATCGGGTTTTATTCTAGAATTTGCTTGAACATTCCAGTTGATTTTGCGACTTCTCTCATTATGCTAAGAATCAGAGTTCGCTTGCAGGAGTGAAATATTCACGGTAATCCGAGAGAGAGGCTGTGTGGCGAGAGGAGGGGGAAGCGGGACGTCAGGCGTGGGGAGCTGGGCAGGGGCCTCCTTACTGTCCTGTTTCACTTCTACACGGGCGGAGCTGTGGGGCCTGGCTAGTAAAATATCATATCATATCATATAATCTGTATATATATAAAATCCAACGTCCGTCTGCTTTTCACGAGAGACCTACTTTAGATCCATTTTGTTTCCTAGAGTTTGCTTGAACATTCCAGTTGATTTTGTGACATTTCTCATCACGCTAAGAATCAGAGTTTGCCTGCAGGAGCGATACATTCACGGTAATCCCAGAGAGAGGGGAAGGGAAAGCAAGACGTCAGGAGTGGGGAGCCGGGCAGGGCCCTGTTTCACTACTATGTGGGTGGAGCCACGGGGGACAGCTAGTATATACATAAAAAAGTCCAATGGTCATCTGTCCGTCTGTCTGTTCACTATTCACGAGAAAACTACTTCGCAGATTTAGATCAAGGATTTTTCTAGGATTTCCTTGAACATTCCAGTTGATTTTGCGACTTCTCTCACTGCGCTAAGTATCAGAGTTCACTTGCGGCACTGATTTATTTGCGTAAATCTGAGAGACATGTAGCGGGCCGAGCCATCCTCACTCATGCACCAGCCTCAGGGCGTGTACCTTACCTCCGCTTAAGCTAGCAAATGACAGAACTAAGTAACGGATTTAGATCGGTTTTATTTTTCTAGAATTTCCTTGAACATTCCGGTTGTTTTTGCGACTTCTCTCATTGTGCTAAGTATCAGAGTTCATTTGCAGGAGCGAAATATTCACGCTAATCTGAGACAGACTGCGGGCCGAGGGGAGAGAGAAGAGCGACATCAGGAGTGGGGAGCTGAGTGGGACCCTCGTCACTGTCCTGTTTCACAACTATGTGGGCGGAGCTGTGGGGCCTGGCTAGTAAAATATAATATAATAGAGCGCATCCGGAAAGTATTCACAGCGCTTCATCACTTTGTCCACATTTTGTTCTGTTACAGCCTTATTCCAAAATGGATTAAATTCATTTTTTTCCTCAGAATTTGCAAAAACCTCAAGTAAACTTTTTTCACGTTGTCATTATGGGGTGTTGTGTGTAGAATTCTGATTCTATATATAATCCAGCGTCTGTCTGTCTGTCTGTCCTCTTTTCATGAGAGAAATACTTCACAGATTTTTTAAAAATTTGCTCGAACATTCTGGTTGATTTTGCGACTTCTCTCTTCACGCTGTGAATTTTCCCCTTGGGATTAATAAAGTATCTATTATATAGTGCCTTTCACATCTATCTATCTATCTATCATATAGTGCCTTTCACATCTATCTATCTATTATATAGTGCCTTTCACATCTATTATATAGTGCCTTTCACATCTATCTATCTATCATATAGTGCCTTTCCTATCTATCTATCTATCATATAGTGCCTTTCATATCTATCTATCCATCTATCTATCATATAGTGCCTTTCCTATCTATCTATCTATCATATAGTGCCTTTCATATCTATCTATCCATCTATCTATCATATAGTGCCTTTCATATCTATCTATTATATAGTGCCTTTCATATCTATCTATCCATCTATCTATCATATAGTGCCTTTCATATCTCTCTATATCTATCTATTATATAGTGCCTTTCACATCTATCTATCTAAGAATCAGAGTTCACTTGCAGGAGCGATATATTCACGCTAATCCAAGACAGACTGCGGGCCGAGGGGAGAGGGAAGCGGGACGTCAGGAGTGGGGGGGACGGGCACGGCCCTCCTCGCTGTCCTGTTTCACTAATATGCCGGCCAAAACGTGGCGAACGGCTAATATAAAAATATAATCCTTGTCTTGCTGTTTTCTCTTCAATTATCCATCCCCATATTGGAGTCTACGAGAAGGTCGAGGGGAGACCACTCCTGATTTGTCTTCTTTCGATTCTTTCAGGTCCCGATTAAGGCGCCTGTCTTTTCTCTTCATCCCAAGGATATAACTGACCTTAAAGTCTTCCTCATTTTGTTTGTCAAAGAACGTCAGGAATCTCAAACAGCACCCTTCAGATATTCCCAATTTCTTTCTCCATCTTTGCCCCCTTAGGAGGGACACCCGAGTGTTTCCAAATCATCCCTCGTGACGGCAGAGCAGAGCTACTTAAACGTTCATCAGAGCCGTCAGTAAGAGCAGCAGGCCCAGCAAAAGGAGGAGAGAGCGGGTGATTTGTTACCTGGTTGCATTTGTGAAAATGGGAAATTAAAACTTGGTTCACTTTAACAATCCAAAACCAAAAAAAAAAAAGGAAGAGTCCAAGTAGAGCATCAGACTCGGACTCGGAGCAGCCAGCACTGATGGTTACGGCTCTGAGGCCGGACATCACCCTGAAGGACGAGTGGACACGAGAGCTCAGAATTCATTCATCTGCCTGCCCTCCTGTAGCTGCTCCGGGCTCCCGGCTCCATCCCCAAAAAACCTGTGGGTTTCAAAGATGGCTAAATTCCTGCCTTGCAGCAGACACTGCTGGTGTAGGCTCAGGCCCCCCGTATGGAGTGAACAAGTTTAAGACTCATCTATTGTTCGGATATCATGTACACACACACACGCTTGTAGCTTCCCAGAAATCCTCATAATCCATCTCGTCTCCACCTGAGCAACAGTCACACACACACACACACACACACACAGGATCAACCAGAAGCCACTTGGCAGGGGTCCTATCTGCGTTTTCTAACTCCCACAAGGTCTGGTCTGTTAGTCATTCATTAACAGAAAACCAAAAGGCAGCCCAGAATTTAAACTTTTAGCTGGCAGCTCAGGGGGCAAAGTAAAAAACGCTCGATTTCGGGCACCAGGGTCAAGCAAAGAGAGGACCTGAATAAAATGCCATGCAATGTGTCCAACCTGTAAAGGAGACATGAAGCTTTCTTGTCACAGTAAAGCATTTGACAGTTGGCATTAATCGCCACGGCAGCGGCCCTTGGTGGTCCACTGTAAGGTGACATGCAGACCCCACAGTGTGACAATGCAGCCCAGGACAGGCTTCACTCCTCTAAAAGTCCTAAATAAGATGGATCTCATTCCAGAGGAACATCATGATGATGAGGATGATGATGATGAACTCTTGAAAGTCCTGCAGTACCAACCAGTGAGTGTCAACCCCCAGCCAGCATTACTTTGAAAGCCTGCAGGTTTGTCCACTCGTCACTAAGGTTTCAGAGTTGTAAGGTACGTTGGCACTGGAAAAACACAGAAAAAGCCCCCATTTTAAAACACTATGGTGACAACGTTTCAGGAGTTTTGGTGACAGACGTAAAGGATGGCTTTCTTCTCCTGATTTTTTCCTTCCTTCACAGTGTTGAGCATGGGAAAGGCGCTATATAAATAAAATGTGTTATTATTATTATTGCAGTTATGGAAAATGTCGTTTTTCTCAACTTCATGAAGTGAAACCATACAGTTTGATTCGATCAGAACTTCACGGGGGACGCTATACTGTTCTGACACAATTGAAACCTCAGGAGGGACATTGGATTGTTTTGCCGGGATCTGGGGACACTACACTGTGATTGGAGCTTCAGGGGGTCCATTGTATGGATTTGATGGGATCTGGGGAAATAATAATGCTTCAACACGATCGGAACTTCACGGCCATCAAGAGTGAAGCAGTGCCATGGTGTGTAGCACACCAGCACCAGGGCCGTCTTAACGTATGGGCACACTGGGCAGTTGCCCCTGATGCCCCATGCTAATCTATGTACGTTGTGACTTGCTGAGTGGTTGTGTAGGTAGGGGCCCCAGTGCACTGCTTTGTCCCCGGGGGGCGCTACAATGCTGTTAAGATGGTCCTGACCAGCATGTGCGGGTCGGCTTCACGCTGCCAGTTCCGCCCCTTCTCCAATACTGCACTCCCCCCCCCTTTTTTAAAATAGGTGGGATTGCCTAATTGCTGCCCCCAAGACAAATCGGACCACCCGCACCGGCCAGCAAGGCAACACACAGTCAGACGGCCGACCGCCTCGCACCAACCCTGAGACAAGCCATCTTCACAGGCGACTAAGAGCGCCTCCATTATTGATTTATTTCTTCATATAGCTGCCCAAGCGCCAGGGGGTCGGCTCTTCACATTTTGGTTTGGAGTCTTCCGTTATTTGCTTTTGGTGTCGAAAGCTGGTATCAATACCAAAGTCAAAATTTTAGTGCCAATCTACATAAGAATTGTGACAAATGAGAGGAGACCACCCAGCACAGGCCAGGCCAGGCCATCACGCTCATCTGTTCAGCTCAGCTCAGCTCTCCCAATGCCTCATCCAGAATCTTCTTCAGGACGGCCACATCAAATAGTGAGTATCACTTATTTATTTATTTATTTATTTCTCCAGACTGGTCTTCATGCCCAGCTGCACTTAATTTAATTTCCATGGGCTTATTTAATATCTAACCGAGTTTGAGAGACGACTCTGTAATTTCTACTTATTGATTAAAGAGTCCCAAGTTTATCCTGCAATTTCTAGGATTTTCACAAATTTCTTAAAAAAACAATAGCCCCCATTTTAATATTAGTAGTTTCCGTAACCCCCAAAGCCCAACAGTCTTGTGTAAACGCCATAAGAGTTGGACGGGCATCTCGACCAGAGAAAGGGATGGTTCCTTACCCAGACGGGAGGCTCAGAGCAGACAGATGGGCATCCCGACTAGGAAAAAGGAAAGGGGGCCAGGCTCGGAAGTGATGGCTGGAGAGGATGGACAGACAGCCCACCAGAAAATGCTGCATGGATGTGTGCTATTCCCCCAGAACGCTAGATGGCTGCAACCCTCCATATTGGGAACCAGCAGGGAATGCTGGGAGGTGTAGTCCAGGAACATAGCCCTGCTGGGGGACTATGGGTGCCACAAGGGGACGTTGCAGGGAGAGTAGCTGCCTAATAAATGCGACTTCCACATGACCCGGAAGTACTTCCATCAGGCAGTGGCCCTGGCACCGTTAGTGCTCCTGAGTCCTCAATAAAAGGGGCCGCACTCCCTTGTCCAGGCGAGTCGGAGCTGGGAGACTAGGAGAAAGGAAAGGGGGCCAGGACTGGAAGTGATGGCTGGAGAGGATGGACGGACAGCTCACCAGAAGATGCTGCATGGATGCGTGTTGTTCATCCAGAACACTAGATGGCAGCAGGCCTCTGTATCAGGAACCAGCAGGGAATGCTGGGAGGTGTAGTCCAGGAACATAGCCCTGCTGGGGGACTATGGGTGCCACAAGGGGGCGTTGCATGGAGATGAGCTCCCTAATAAGCGGGGATTCCGCATGACCCGGAAGTACTTCCATCAGGCAGTGGCCCTGGCACCGTTAGTACTCCTGGGTCCTCAATAAAAGGGGCCGCACTCCCTTGTCCAGGCGAGTCGGAGCTGGGAGGACGCAGAGCAACACTCAGCTAGAGGAGTGGTGAATAAACCATCCTTTATTTGAACCCGAGACTCTTTGTGTGTTCGTGTTTTGGGGTCTGGGGCTCGCTGATCCCGCCTGCCTGCCCGCACACACATAAGGTGCCCTGATGGTGCAGCCAGGCTTTTGCTGGCACAATAACATCACCAAATGTACTCTTTTTCACATTCCAGGGCCAACTGCAAGCAGCAGGTCCATTGTCGCCACACCTTGTTGCTGGAGGCTGGCACAGGACTGTTTAAGATGGCACACCCTTTTTTTTTTTTCCATGAATACAGAAATGCCTTCAGGCCAGGTGTGTGCCAAGTTACAACAGAAGTGGCTGCGTGTGTCAACTGTAATAAGAATAACACACCGCGACATTGTCAAAGTCGCTTAACCCAAACTGGAGGTCACAGAGCTGGGCAGAGCTGGTACATGGCAGGAACAAATCTCTGGGAAATGGATGGGGGCACATCCACTCAAACACGCTGCAGTACTAAATGCTGTGCCACCATGCTGTCCCTAATAAAAAATACATACAAAAATATTCAAAGTGCCTCCCCTAACAAAGAGTAACAATAACCAGGTTAAGCCAATTCAGAGTCACGAAGGGGAATGGAGTCCGTCCTGAAAGCACTGGGCACAAGGTAGGACACTGCGCCAACCCACACATGCACTGCCACACTCAGAAAGGGGGCAAGTCTGGCATCACCAGTCAACCTAAAGTGCCCACAGTCACGACAACGCATGGCACTCAAACCTAGAAGGCTGCATCAGTGAATGTGGCAGTGCTGCCCATTGATCTGCAGTGCCACCCACGAGGTCTAGAATCAGAAAATCAAACCCACCCTACTGAAAAGCATCGGCTCCGCTAAACATTGAATAAATGGGCTCAAAGGTCATCACGTGTGTAGAGTCCCCGCCCGTATGTGCAGTTGGCGTCTTCTACCCGTGCTCACAGAGGACTCTCGGGGTTATTGTCACCAATAGAACAGTAAAAAGAAAACGGCAGGTTTAAAGTGCCCTCAGTGTTCCCGTCTAGAGAGCAAAGTCGACTCCTTACTTCCTTGTGCCAATCAGCATGAACAGCGCCATGAACAGTTGTGCCTGTCGTCTTTGCCTGAAGGATCTCAGAACACCATGTTGCTGTTTACACACGTGCCAGCTGCCGGGGTTCAGACACAGCATCTTGAATGTTAAGGCGGTCCTGCAAGAAAGCCATCAGCAAGCCCCCAACCCTAACACACAGGGAACTCGAGTTCAGCGGGCCGCTCGGGCCTGAGGACAGGCCAACTCAAAACCTCTTTGGATGAAGCGGGTGAACGGCGGGCCAAAGTTAACAAGAACAGGGCACCACCAGCACAAGTGAAGCATCGGTGTGGACCCAGGCAAGGGACACCTCCATCTCTCAACCACAGGGGGCACACAAGCCAACAATCCATTTCTGCATCTCCCCCCCCCAAGCCCCCCACCCTGTTGAAGTCCCAATTACATCAAAGCATGTAGTTGAATTTCATGAGGCCTATGAAATGGACGTGTTCCAGAACTGCGATAGCGATTGTCGATGGAAAGTGGGGGAGTTCGGGGGTCCGACTGAGAAGAAAGGGGATGTTTACTTCTGGTACTAAAAAAATGAAATGTTGGTAACCCTACAGTTTTGAAAATTTGGGTGTTTGGGGTACTTTTATATACCACACAACCCTAGCGTGAATGAAAGAGGGTGGGTGTGTGTGCGTGGCTGGCACCTCGGCAATGGTTGGCGTTTGCTTTGTGATGCCAGGGCAACTTCTAGACCCCAAGACCCTGAATTAGATTAAGCAGGTTTTGGATTTTATGTTATGTGATCATTACATATTTAAAAAAAAATATATATATATATACTTTGTATTCAAGAAAGTCAGGGAGGTCTAAAACGTCGAGACTCATCAAAACATCCAAAAATTCTGTCTCGAGATTTTGACGAATCTCGACGTTTTAGGCCTCCCTGACTTTCTCGTAAACGAAGAATAGGGAAAGTACTTGTAACATCAAGAAATTCAGTCTCGAGATTACCGGTACTTTCCCTATTCTTTCGTATACAAGAAAGTCAGGGAGGCCTAAAACGTCGAGATTCGTCAAATTCTCGAGGTTGAATTTTCGGACGATTCCAATACTTTCCCTATACTTCATACATGAGAAAGTAAAAAGAAAACTCGTTACTGTCAAGGTGAAAGCAACAGTGGTCTAAATCAACTACAAAAATAAAACACCAATTCACCTCAGAGGTCAAGTGAGTGGTAAGCAGGTGCCCGTCTGTGTGCTCAGGTCTTTGTCTGTCTGCTCCGCCATTGTTCTCCATTCAGAACTGCTCAGGCTCTGTCAGGTGTCATGGAGACCGCGAGTGACCAGCCTTTGTCCAGTCCGGCCACAAGTCCTCCATTGGACTGAGCTCTGGACTCCGGCTCGGCCACTCCAGGACATTCATATCGTTGCTGTTCTGAAGCCCTTCCTGTGGAGCTTTGGCTTTATTTTCGGGCTCGTTGTCTTCTCCCAGGATGCTTTGTTTCTTGTTGACTCCATCAGGTTTTTTTTCTCCAGGACGTTTCCCTGTATTTTGCTACAATTATATTTTTTTCTAGACCCTGCTGCAGAGAGCGTCCCCACACCCTGATGCCGCCCCGGCAGTGCTTCATGGCTTGTGATCATGTGCAGTGTTAACAGAGTGTTTGGCTCAATGGCGGTCTGAACAGACAACAGAACCTCCTTCTAGCCGATTTCAGCTTCTCCCAAGTGTCTTCGGCGTTTTCTCTCTTTGCCACTCCCCACAAGATACCAAAGCCCCCGGGCACAATTGTTGTCTGCACAGTCTCTCCAATGCCATTCACTGTTAAGCTTGCGTCTCCTTCAGAGTTCTCGGGGGTCTCTTGCTGGCCACCCCAATTCGCCGTCTTCTCCTCAGTGTCTGTGGACGGCCTGCTCCGATACACAGACTGGATATTCAATGACTTGGGAGATTTCTCTTGTCACTTGTGCTTTCATGGAGTTGCTTATCATTGTCTTCTGCGGCCTTCATTGTGAAGGTGAGCCCACCATACTGACACAGCCTTCCACATTCAGGTGCATTTAGAGGACAATCGAGTGAAAGACCCTAAGGGTGACCTCCACTGTCTGGGACGTCTAAAACCAATGAGCTGCTCTAGTGAGTTGTCACATTAAAGGGGGTGAAGACCTCGTGAGGTCAATGATTTGGAGTTTTAAATTTCTTATTAATTTAGACCACTTTGCAGAAGATCTGCTCCTGCTTTGTCATTAAAGTGACTTTATTTGGGGGTCATAATCGATGATTCGATGTTGTACAACAATAAAATGTGAAAACGTCTTATAAGCACCGTGAACATGAGCCGATGCCGCCGTGCTATTTTAAAATCAGCCAAAAAATTAATAATAAATAACATCCCAGCGGTCGACGAGGGCCCCCTGCACTGAATTAACTTCTCGAGTGCCACAAATGGCTGGGATTTCCATAACAGAATCGCCCGATTCTGCTGTCCCCCTTCAGGGAAGTCATCGTTCTCGATGTCACAGAAGAGTCCCCAACGGTTGCTGCTTATTTTTTTACTTCTGAACCACAAGCTCTTCTTCGTGCTCTGCTTGTAGCCATTTTACCCGAGACCGATGCCCACCAGCGTGTTTGAAGAAAGTCACACCGGGGTGAAGAACTGAACTGAGGTCCGGCCAAGCTGGATTTATCTAGAAGCAGCCAGCAGGAGTGTACCATCATGGAGATGCTGGACGTGTTCTTTGGTCTTCATTGTGGAGGGTCAGGACACCATACTGACCCACCACAAGTTGGGCCTTCCATATTCAGGTGCATTTAGACAACAGACAGGTGAACTAATGATGGGATGTCTAACACTAATTGGTAGCACCATGAAGGATTAGGGCTGTCATATTAAAAGGAGGTGACGATTTCTGCCACCGATGGATTTGTGTTTTATATTTGCCATTAATTTACTGAGATCTCGTTTCACTTTGACCTTAAAATGGCAAATTAAACCCACTAGGATTCAATTCTGCATTAAAAAACTACAATTTGAAGAATTATTAGGTGGTGCACACTTCCTAAAGCAAATCACTGTGCCAGGTGGCATTACAAACAACAAGACAGACGGCCCATCACAGTTTCCCGGGTCGTAGCCCGGGAGGAGAGGAGAGGAGACAAGACGACCCCGAGGATCAGACCTCACTGCAGCAAATCGATCCGAATTCCCAAACTCTGCCTTGTGAAGGCCTGTGGTCGGCTTGTGCTGCTCGCGCCAGTGCCGCAGTTTTTGCATCACCTTGGAAACGGAGGCCCTTGGAGCCCACCGTGCACGTGAAGCCTGCTTGCTTGCCTGCCTGTCCACTTGGGAATTGCTGCCAAGCTGACTGTTGTGTCACGAACGCCCAACAAAAAGAAAAAAAGAAAGAAAAAGACGCCACCCTCTCTGTGAATCCTTGGATCCCGCCGGTTTAACTTTGTGTTGCTCATGGAGTCCCGAATGAGGCACATTGTGAGGGAGCATCAGTTACGGCACTATGGCCATGTGGCACGATTACCAGAGGGTGATCAGACTCACAGGACCCTCATTGTTAAGGACCAGGCCAAGGAGACGCCCACTTCACACCTGGCTGCGGCACACGGATGGGTGGGACTGGACTGCGTGTCTGCCTGGTTGCCAACCAGGATCCCAAGTTGTTTTGTCATGTGGTGGGTGGCAACGTGTTGTACCAGTGCCTGCTCCGCAATCAGACCAGACTGGACCTTTACCCCCTCCAGTTTGCTGGTAGCGTGTGTGAAGCTAAGGCGGCACAAAGGGGGCAATGGACATGTGCAGACTATTCGCACCCAGTTAAGGTGTGCCTTTTATATTCTTGGTTTGTCGTTGTTTGTTGTACTTGCTCCATTTACAGATGTAGCTTTTATAATTTCATTGTACTGGCACAATGACAATAATAATTCTTCACAATTATATACGGTATATACTCGCGGAAAAGTTCTCCCGCGGATAAGTCGGGAGTTGATTTCACACCATATCGTTTCTGGTATTTTATAATGTCACTCGTATAAGTCGAATGTGGAAAACTCACACTATTGGTCCAAGAGATTATGATCTGCTAATGTCCACCTGAGAGAGGAACCACGGAGCACACGGCCCGCACAGGCGATGTGCTGTATCAGCGTGAGCTCCTAACCTCTCTTTAACTCTCTGTTGTGCCCACGTGACCACACGGTGATACCCAAACTATTCTGAAGTAACGTTTGCACTGATTTGTGTTTTTTGTATCTCGCACCCTCATACACTTTTATCGTAAGAGCATCCCTTATCTACGATGGAGCGTTCGATCAGAAGAAAATATGAAGCTGGTTTTAAATTAAAAGTCGTTGAAGTGGTGAAAGAAATTGGTGACTGCGCTGCTGCAACAAAATTCGATGCGTCTGAAAAACTGATGTGAGATTGGAGAAGTTGTAAAAAAAAAAAAATTAGGTGTCACATTGTTGAACGGGCGTATAAGTCGGGGTCGGATTTTCTGATCGATTTTTCGCGTTTCAAGACCCGACTTGTATGTGAGTATATACGGCAGTGCTTTTCTCACTACTCTGGAGTTTGTTTTATGTTTTTTCTGTCCTCCCTGGCCATCAGAGCTTACTTTTACTCTATGTTAATTAGAATTGCCTAATTTAATTTCTTAATAATAATACTAATAATTCGTTACATTTATATAGCACTTTCTCACCACTCAAAGCACTCCCCATGCAGGGAGGACCCGGGAAGCGAACCCACAACCTCTTTACAGTAAAGCAGCAGCTCTACCACTGCGCCAAGGCTTCCTTCCTTCCTCCCTCCCTCCCTTCGCCACATAGCAGAGTAACTACCTCTGTTAGCCTGAATTCTCAGAGACCAACCACCAGGTTTCAGGTTTACATGGCATTTCAGAAACCGCGTTTCTGTGAATAAAAACCGGTCATTAAAGTGCATGCAAATGCATATTTTTATACTTTCCTACTGCAAACAAACGTCCCTCTGGGATAATCAGGTCTGAATAACGTAACCTCGCCGTTCGGTAAGTTGTAATGTCAGTCTGTCTACCCACTCAGTTATAAGACTTTTGAAGCCCATTATAACCGGACCAATTCTGATACTACATATAACAAAACTGGCAGAATTATGTTGGTACGCGGAATAACATTGTAACATAGGGATGGCACGACATCACTGAAAGGTTGCCAACCCCTGCTCTACGCCATCTGTTGGAGTGAAAAATGCATTGTATTGTATTACTACATGCATTATACAACACTATTAACGGCGCACTGCACAATACACTTGGCGTGAGTGTTTTCCTCCTCCTTCTCTGTACGTTTATCATTTGTTTGCTCAGACAGATGTTGGATTTTAAATACATTCCAGTAATGGCGGACTGCACGATAACGTACAGTGAATACACTCGACTTATTGTTTTCCTCCTCTTTCTCTGTACGTCTACCATTCGTTTGCTCAGAGGTTGATGCGCTTGCTACTTCCTGAGCAGCTCTTCTTTTCTCCACCCTAGCGGCCCGCTTCTTCTCTTCCTTCGTTGGCATCTTTTTGCAGTAAAACTGATTAAGCCCGTGTTTGTGTTGCAATTACGTTTTCCTTAATTTTTCACTTAAGCTTCTTCAGTCTGCCTCAAGAATATATGAAGATATGAAGAGGTAGGGGAAGTGACGGCGAAGGTGGTAGGGATGAGAACCGCCACATGACTTCCCTGCTGGCTGCTGCTGAGAGTTGATTCGACAGTAAAATAAAATAAAAATAAAAAGAGGAATAACCTTGGAGGTCACCCCGCAAGCGGACAGTAGACGTCACCAGTAGTGTATGTGTAACCTTGGAGGTCACCCCGCAAGCGGACAGTAGACGTCACCAGTAGTGTATGTGTACCGAATTTCAGGTCAATCGGTCAAACGGTTTGCGAACTACAGGTGAATTAAAATCCTGGACAGACAAGCGGACAGCCAATGTATAGCGTATTATATAAGAAGATTTTCCTACAGGCGGCAAATTGCAAGCAATAAACACATCGTGCACCCAACAGAGTGTAGAATATACAAAAAAAAAAAAACAGTTTCCAAAGTAAGCGATTTTTAAGAAGTTTTTTCTATTTTTGTTTTCACTTTGTCATTATGGGTCATTGAGTGCAGACTGAGGAGCAGAAATGGGAAAATGCATTTAAAATTAAAACACCACCACGATGAAGTGTGCGGAAAAAAGTGAAGGGGTCTGAATACTGTCGGAGTCCACCTCAGGGTGGGGTTCGCAGTCTACTCCATGGCACGTCTTCTGGTTTCTCCTAGTGGTCACAATACGTGTTTAAAGGGGCATCACTGTAAAAAAAACAAGGCAGCATGCAGTCGACATTCTCCAGGGTTCAGGTCAGCCCCGAGATAAGACGACCAAAAACAAAACAAAATGCAAACGACAGTTTTAAGGAGTTTGTTTCTGTCCAAGTGCCCGCATTCTTTAAATATTTGCTCTGAAGATCTTGCAACTGGCAGGCAGCTCTGCCAAAATAAACTTTGTTCAATGCCGCACTTTTCAAAGTAGCACTAAGGCCCAAATGTCGAGAAGGTTGAGACGAAGAATCACAAACTGCAACGCCTGCCAAGTAAAGCGGAGTGCGGCTTCAGGGCTGGTAAACGGCAAACAATCACAACCCCATCTTGCCTGAAGGGGACCCCGAGTTACCTGGAAAGCTTGCATATCGTAATCTTTTTAGTTAGCCAATAAAAGGGGGTCATTTGGCTTGACTTCTCACTACACCCCATCAGGAGGCAACAAAAGGATACGACCAGAGTGGACCTTATGATATTATTTATCTGGACTTTCAGAAAGCATTTGATAAGGTGCCACGTGAGAGGGTGGGCATCAAATTAAAAGAAGTGGCAGTTCAGGGTGATGTTTTTAGATGGGTGCAGAATTGGCATAGACACAGAAAGTAGAGGGTGATGGTGCGAGGAACCTCATCAGAACTGGCCGATGTTAAGAGTGGTGACCAACAAGGGGCAGTGCTGGGGCCGCTGCTATTTTTTAATACAGTGGACCCTTGACTTAGGAACTCAATTCGTTTGCGAGGGCTGGTTGTAACTCAAGTTGGTTGTAAGTCGAGACTATTTTTCCCCATAAGAAATAATTGAAATACCCATAATGCGCTCCGAACCTCCCACAGCAACACTTACTTAACCTTTTCATAATAAAAAAGTGTTGTGTAATGTGCATAATTTACCAAAACACCAAAAAGTTTTCTAATGTACTAATCAAAAAGTTATAAAAAGTGCCTAGCCTACCAGAAACAACAATTTCACACTGTACTCACCATTTAATTTGACATCTTTGGGCTGCAGGAAGGGAGGAGGAGGAGGAGGAGAATGAAACAGAAGGTGGTTATTGTTTAGAAGGAGCCTCCTTATGCAAATCTTTTCTTTGTAAAATTGTCGAGATGGTGGATTTCGACATGCTGTACATATTAGCGAGACCGGTCATGAACGCCACTCTCATATTTCCGCACAAATTCCTTCTTCGTTTCGATTGTGATAGTCGAGCACTCAGTTTAAAGCTGGCCGTGTTGTGAACTGCTGTAATAATACACTCCAAAGCAAGCCGGTGCTGACTCAGCCTGATGACATCATCATCATGTGCCGCGCCAGCCCGCTAGCTAACATCCCTTAACAAACGCTTTCTTTACCTTCGTTACCTTCTCTTCCTTCCTTAGCAATTATGCGTCTGGTCTTCGTGAATTATATATATAGATAAATCACTGCACTGACCGAAATTACGTCCACAAACACGTATCTGAGCTCCGACTGACGCTTACAAACGCTCTCGGCTCTTTGTTTACAATCGCACAAGCGGGTACACATGACCGCATTCGGGTCGTAACGCAAGATGTTGGTTGTAAATTAAAATAAAAATGATGTCAGGCTGTTCATATGTCAAGGGTCAACTGTATATAGAAATGATTTAGATAGGAATATAAGTAACAAGCTGGTTAAGTTTGCAGATGATACCAAAATAGGTGGATTAGCAGATAATTTGGAATCCGTTATATCATCACAGAAGGACTTGGATAGCAGACAGGCGTGGGATGATTTGTGGACGATGAAATTAAATGTCAGTAAATGTAAAGAATTACACACAGGAAGTAAAAATGTGAGGTTTGAATACACAATGGGAGGTCGGAAAATCGAGAGTACACCTTATGAGAAGGATTTAAGGAGTCATAGTCGACTCATAGTCGACTTCCCAACAGTGGTCAGAAGCCATTCAGAAGGTTAACAGAATGTCAGGTCATATAGCGCCTTGATGTGTGGAGTACAAGTCACAGGAGGTTCTGCTCAGGCTTTATAACACACTGGTGAGGCCTCATCTGGAGTCCTGGGTGCAGTTTGGGTCTCAATGCTACAAAAAGGACATAACAGCACAAGAGAAGGTCCAGAGAAGAGCGACTAGGCTGATTCAGGGCTACAGGGGATGAGTTATGAAGAAAGTTTAAAAGAGCTGAGCATTTAATGTTTAGGCAAAAGAAGATTAAGAGATGACATGATTGAAGTGTTTAAAACTATGAAGGGAATCAGTCCAGTGGATCGAGACGGTGACTTTAAAATGAGTTCATCAAGAACACGGGGACACAGTTGGAAAACTTGTTCAGAATAAATTTCACACAAACATTACGAAGTTTTTCTTTACACAAAGAACGACAGACACTTGGAATAAGCGACCAGGTAGTGTGCTGGACAGGAGGACGTTAGGGACTTTCAAAACTTGACTTGATGTTTTCTTGGAAGAAATAAGTGGATAGGACTGGCGAGCTTTGTTGGGCTGAATGGCCTGTTCTCGTCCAGAGTGTTCTGATGTTCTAAAACAAAAGCAAGGAGGCTCCCTGAAGATGAAACACACAAACACACAGAAATCCAATTCCAGGTCACTGGCGGCCAGAAGTAACCGGGCGCGAGGATGTAGTCAACCCTGGACGGGGCCCTCACATACACAGACCTGCACCGGGCATGACGTCAGGGCACCACTAAACTCAACCCACGTGTCTGGGCATCTGAGAGGAAAACCAAAGTAGCTGAAGAATAAAAGAAAAAAAAAAAAAACACACACAGAAACACGAATTGGCAGGAATGACAACTGAGGTCAACTCAGATCTTCTACCCAAGAAACTGAATTCACAGGAACAAAATCCATTGACATTATCCTAAAGCAGTGGAACCCTGCGCGAATGGTTACCTTGCTCACGGAACCCTGTGCAATTACCCACCAGTATGTCCTATATCATTAGGACTTTTTCGGTGGAACCCTTGACTCACAGAACCCTTGGGTTCCCAGGATCTCCGGTTGAAAAACACTGTCCTAAAGCATCCACTCACCCACTACATCCAACCCTACGCCATCCAGTTCAGGATCATTCATGTGGCTTACCGTCAGATTGGCAGAGAAGATTAGTAGCTGCAGTGTCCAGTCCATTTAGGACTAACACATAAGATCACCATGGATCCCTCCCTCCTAATGTGGTCTTCCTCATGGTGAGCATGTTCAACTAATAAAAGCCAGGACAGTAAGGTACAAAAAAAACAGAGTGGTAGTGGCCATTAATCGGTGTTCTCCATAGGCTTCCTCTCCATATCATTCTTTGCTTTTTCACTTTATTTCCCAGTATGAACGTCATGGTGGTGCATTAGTAGCGCTGCTGCCTCACAGTAAGGAGACCAGGATGCGTGTCCCGGGTCTTCCTCACATTGAATTTGCATGCCCTGCCTGTGCCCGCGTGGGTTTCCTCCACTTGTCCAGACATGCAGGTTAGGCAAACTGGAGACACTAAACTGGCTTGTGTGTGTGACTGGTGTGTGTGCACATGGGAGGCAGCTATAGGGCCTGAATGAAGGTAATTCCACACCAGGCCAGAGGGTGGCGGAGTCTACTGATCCTTTCTGCTAAACTGCTAAAAACTCATTATTGTAACATGGCCTTCTCACAGCTTCATTTTAGTTTAATCCTGATACTCTGTATATGCATTGAATTCTCATTATCATTCATCATGGCTCCCAAACCCATACTAACCCCTACTTTCTCTGCTGTTATTTTTCCAGTTTTCTGTGGTGGTGATCTGCCCCAACACCACCTGATCAAAGCACCATGCAAGTCTCTACATTGATGGATTGAAGGCCGGAGGTCCACATGGCCATCATCATCATCAAGTTCTTCCATGTGAACCCTGAAAACCGTGAGGACGGATCGAGATCATTAATGTCAGGGCGGCTGGGTGGTCTCGTGGCCTCAGTACCCCTGCAGATTTAGTTTTTATTTTTTTCTGTCCTCCCTGGCCATCGGACCTTACTTTTACTCTATGTTAATTAGAATTGCCTAATTTTATTTCTTAATAATAATAATTCCTTACATTTATATAGCACTTTTCTCACTACTAAAAGCGCTCTCCACACAAGGAGGACCTGGGAAGCGAACCCACAATCTCCTTACTGCAAAGCAGCAGCACTACCACTGCACCACTTATATCCATCCATCCATCCATTATCCAACCCGCTATATCCTAACTACAGGGTCGCGGGAGTCAAGAACAAAACTTAAAAGAAGTGGGGAGGCGGGCGGCCTTCTGCTGTTATGCACCCAAAATCTGGAATAGCCTGCTGATAGGAATTCACCAGGCTGATACGGTAGAGCAGTTTAAAACACATTACTGTAACATGGCCTTTTTATAACTTCAATTTAACTTAATCCTGATACTCTGTATGTTCAATTCTTCATAATAACTATTCATGGTGGCTCTCAAATCTGTACTGACCCCAACTCTCTATTCTGTTTCTTTTTCCGGCCTGCGCCACCACCACCTACTCAAAGCTTCATGATGCTCCAACAATGATGGACGGATTAAAAGGCAGAAGTCTACGTGACCACCATCATCATCAAGCCCTTCCGTGAGAACCCTAAATCCAAAGAGGACTGTTTCATTTATGTTAGGTAGAATGCCCAGAGGGGACTGGGCGGTCTCATGGTCTGGAATCCCTACAGATTTAATTTTTTCTCCAGCCGTCTGGAGTTTTTTTGTTTTTTCTGTCCCCCCTGGCCATTGAACCTTACTCTTATTCGATGTTGATTTATTTTGTTTTATAATTGTGTCTTTTATTTTTCTATTCTTTAATATGTAAAGCACTTTGAGCTACTGTTTGTATGAAAATGTGCTATAGAAATAAATGTTGTTGTTGTTGTTGCTGAAGCCAATTCCAGCCAGCACAGGGCACAAGGCAGAAAACAAACCCCGAGCAGGGCACCAGCCCACCACAGGGCACACCCACACACACCAAGCACACACTAAGGACAATTTAGGGTTAGCACCTAACCTGCATGTCTTTGGACTGTGGGAGGAAACCCATGCAGACATGAGGAGAACAAGCAGACTCCACGCAGGGACGACCCGGGAAGGTCTCCTTACTGTGAAGCATATTTCTTAGATATTTTTCTTTCTTCATCCTGTAAAGCACTTTGAGCTCCATCATCTGTATGAAAATGTGCTCCACAAATAAATGGTGTTGTTGCTCTCTCTTTCCACTGCAGACTGATTACGGGAAACCCCGCCTACTCCCGATGACATCACTTCTGGTTCCAGCCCTAGCCCTGATGACCTCACTTCCTCTACTCTCCCTCAAAACCGCCATCTTTGCCTCATCAAGTCAGTTCTGTTTTGGACACATACTGTATGTACTCTTTATTCAACGTTTTTGCTGCCGAGAAAAATTATATGGGTGGCTGCCCCAAAATTTTCTGTGACTCTTTGGTCTCATCCTTGACAGTGTCTAGTGTGTGTGTGTGTGTGTGTGTGTGTGTGTTCACCCTGTGATGGTCCAGCATCATCTCCAGGGTTTGTTTCTACTTTCTGTCCTCTGCTAGCTAGAAAAGGCTACAGCGCCCCCTGGCTGCAACCCTGCATTAAGTGAGTTAGAAAAAGACATGACAATGACAATACTGGACTTTGGTCGTTGTCACTGTACTGTTTCTGTACAGGGTGGTCCAGATCTAATTATGCAATTTTCATTATGCTATAACTTAAGTTTACTACACAGAAAATCACCCAAAAAATCCCGGACCATCGAGACGACATGAAGAATCGTCTTTGCGCCGAACTGGAATCGTCCCCGCATAAATCGAAGTCATCCAGACGATCTGGATCTGCACATTAATTAGATCTGGACCACCCTGTACATCCGCATACACAATTTGTTGTCTTTATTACCTCATATTTTGTTGTACTTATATCTCCGTGTTACAGTGGCCAATGAAGTTTCACCTAGTCAGGCACAGCCATATTTTTCATCTTTACGTCAAGTCAAGTCAAGATGGGGAGCATGCACTGGTACAGCGTGTTGCCGTACCCACTACACAGGGAAACAACTCAGGATCCCGGTCGGCAACTCCCCAGGCAAACACACGGTCCAGTCCCGCCATCCAGAAATGACCCTCTATCTGCCGCAGCCAGGTGTTACGTGGGCGACCCCATGGCCTTGTCCAGCCACTTGGGTCCCCAACAATGAGGATCTTACGAGCTGATCACCCTCGGGGAAATGCGCCACATGGCCGTAGTGCCGTAACTGACACTCCCTCACAATGCAGGTCATGTGCCCCATTCGGGACTCCAACCAAAGTCAAACCAACATTACCCAAGAAAAAGACACACATGAAGGAGTCCAGTCTTGGTCTCAGGTCACTGGATAGCGTCCATGTCTCACAACCATATAGCAAGACAGGAGGCACCAGGACACTAAAAACTTGAACCTTCGTCCTTCTGCACAGATATCTTTACATGTCAAGTAAAATTCCTTGTACATGTTTGTGCTTGCCGATTAAACTCGATTCCGATTCTGATTCGGGGTCAGAATGGTCACACAAATACGAGTTAAGGGGCGACACGATCAAAGTGTTTATGAAGGGGCGTTACTTTACCGACTCAACTGGCTCAAACAGAGGCTGGCGCGTGAGTGAGGAGGGCCCCGCCTGCTCCCCCCTCCCCTCGGATGGCAGCCTCTCTCTCGGATTGGTGCCACAAGCGAACAATGATGCCATGAGAGAAGTCGCAAAATCAACCGGAATCTTCAAGCAAATTATAGAAAAAAAGCCCGATCTAAATCCGTGAAGTAGTTCTCTTGTGAAAAGCGGACAGACAGATAGACAGACAGACGTTGGCATTTATACATATCTCACACACTTCCATTACCAAAACCAAACTGACCAATCAGATTGCTCTGAAAAAATGGACACACAGACCTCAGAGTTTTATTACACGGTAGACATGGATTGGCTAAAACCTGGGACTTTGAAATGTAAATCCAGCACTGTCAGACTTTTCTTCTAGGTGGACGGGAATGAGCGAGACAAGAAGATTCCAAGAGGGACAGTGTAAACCCCCCCCCAAATCTCCCACAAACCAGAGAGAAGACCCCAGACGCAGACGTAGACGTAAAACCAACAAAAAGGACAGGGCCTGGTAGCTCAGAGTAGCAGTGTGAGAATCACAGAAAAGAGGCCGAGGGGCAGTCTGGTGGGACAGAGTGGCGTTTCTGCTGGGCTTTTGGTGGTCTTTCTTAGGGCATCACCGCCAGGCACTTAAATGTTGGTGGGGGGTTGGGTTCTGATAAAAGCCCCTGCTCGGCCGACTAATTTAAAACTTGAATTTTTGTGCCAGCTGTTCTTCTTAACACCGTGGGTTGTTATCATACGTTTCACAAGTAGAATCAGAAAACTTTATTAATCCTGAAGGAAATTACTTATGTTACATCTTAACAACAGACAAGGGACATGTTACACTAAGAGCAAGTATAAAGTAATCATGTAAATTATAGAAGTATACTAAGTTAAAGTATCAAACTAGAGTGCAGAGTGCTGCACAATCTTGAGAACAAATCAGGTTGTTCTCATGAGAAGAGAAGACAATTTATTGCACAAGAACAGACAATATGTTGCACATTTCAAGTACTGGATATCCAATAAAGAAAAAAGGGTAATAATATAAAGTGTGGGTGAGCGACCGGAAAAGGAGTTCTAGAGTCTGATGGCTGTGGGGAGGAAGGATTTCCTGTGACGTTCAGTGGAGCACTTGATGCTGGTCGGTCTACTGCTGAAGACGCTCCAACTGTCCAACCGCCACGCTGTGAAGCGACTGATCGGCATTTTCAATAACAGCCCAAAGCCTGGACACCATTCTCTGATCTGCCACAGTTCCCAAGCTCTCCACTTTCTCTCCTACCACAGAGACAGCCTTCTGAATTAGCTTGTTTAGTCTGCTGATGTCTGCCACTTTCATGCTGCTCCCCCAGCATGCCACAGCTAAGAAAAAGGCACTGGCAACCACGCTGTCACAGAACATCCGCAACATAGTGCTGCCGACACTAAAAGATCTGAGCTTGAATACAAGAAGTACAAGAAGGAAAAAGAAAAGTGATAGTTGTAATGTGGAATTTATGGTAACTAGCCGAAGCCCGCCATCGCATACGGCGGTGTAAGAATAGGAACGGAAAACGGTGAGAAAGGAATTCAGTATAACAAAGGCTTAGGAAACCACCATCGCAGTAGAACGAAAATAGCAAGGAGCGAAACCAATGCCAATGGTCGAGAGAGTACCTTCCTGTAGCAGGCTACGGAAAACATAGACATACCTCGTATATAGATAGACGCCGCACTCACTGTGTTGCCCAGTCGACACGATAAGTCAGCGCGACCGCCATATTATGAGTGGTAAAAGTGCCATTTAAACTAATACAGGTAGACGTGGAAACCGGGTTTTCTGATGAAAAAAAAATAACGTTTTAAACAGCTTCATTTACATACAACAGATTTTGGCAAATCGTTTACATGCAATTATTGATATCCATTTATACACTAAATGCGTGCGTATCCCATGGTCTTAGAGTTGGTGGGCGGGGCTCTGTGAGTTGGCAGACGTGGCTCTCGGTCTTGCATGCGCGCTCTGTCTTACTTGCCCTTAGTTAGAGTTGGTGGGCGGGGCTCTGTGAGTTGGCGGGCGGGGCTCTCTATCTTGCTTGCCCTTAGAGTTGGCGGGCAGGGCTCTGTGAGTTGGTGGGCGTGGCTCTCTGTCTTGCTTGCCTTTTGTTAGAGTTGGTGGGCGGGGCTCTGTGAGTTGGCAGGCGTGGCTCTCTGTGTTGCGTGCGGTGTAAAGTCAACGAGGCTCAGAGGTGCATGTGGACTTTTGCACAGATGAAAGCGACTGTGGCTGTGTTTGGTGAGTTGTTGCGTGCCTCGAGAGCGACGTTGGCCTCGGGAGGAAGGTCACAGTTGGCGTGCGTGGCTCTGTCATGCGTATCCCATGAGGCGGTAGGAGGGTTAGAGTTGGCGGGCGGGGCTCTGTCTTGCTTGCGTGCCCTCAGTGAATTATATATATAGATGAGTGGCCAGAGGTGGTCTGACTTTGCCAAAGTGGACCTTGTTCCAAAACACTTGGGAGACCTGCTGCTCGAGTTCACTCGGTTTTATAGCTACTGTAATAAATTAGGCCTTTCTGCACGTTTTTTCCTTCTCCATTTCCTCTTCCTTTGTCTCGCCACGCTCCATTTGGCCAGAAAGGAGTCTGTCAAGATTGAAAATGATGAAGCTAATTTAGAATGAAGTGGGCAGCCAGTCGCCAGTATGTGCTCAAGCAGAAATGAAATAAAACTCAAGATTAATGAATGAATGAAACGATTCCAGGCTGACCTGAACTCTTGGCTTTTTTTTTTTAATTCCCTTGTGCCCACAGAATGCTCAGCACCCACCTATACCACCCGTCTTTTGTGACTGTGATCACAATCGGCACCAGCACGGTACCCTTTAAAGCCGTGTTTCTCGACCACCGTGGGGTGTGGGCTGCCCCCATGGTGGGTCACAAGTCGCTATTGGATACATTGGCTGTGGGTTGCTGCTCCAGCAGTTACGCTTGATCCGCTCAATAAGGAGGACTCAACCCCTGGGGTCCTGAAGGCGGGAACTGCTCAGAAGGTCACGCTCGATTTGCCCTTGGTGGGTCGCACAGATAATTACATGGAGAAAAAGTGGGCCACAGCACCAGAAAGGTTGAAAAATGCTGCTTTATGGCATGCAGATGTTTGCAAAAGGAAGGTACAAGGGTGCAAATCCCGGCCTGTGTAGAGTTGGGCCTTTCTCCCTGTGTATGTGTGGATTTTCTTTCCACAGCCTGTGTAGCCGAAGCAGAAACCTTGACCAGCTTTAAGAAGGGTCTCCATGAGATTTTGGAACATCTTAGCTCTTAGCTAAGCAAACGAGCCTCGTGGACTGAATGGTCTCCTCTTGTTTTAAAATTTCTTACATTATGGGCTGTTAGTTTAAATATGAAGTCTAAACTGAATTAGCGTGCCCGGCTCTGGATTGGCACCCCATCCTGAATTTGTTCAGTTTTGCAGCCAGTACACACCTTTCAGGGTTGATGTCGACTTTTGTCAAAATTCAGGGGTAGAGAATGGCAATCAGCTGTAAACTATGAAAAAACTCGCCCTTACGTTTTAGTTTGACTCTCTCTGCTAGAAGGAAAGTAACATGGCTTTACTGATTTAAACTCGATTCCCTACCCGTGCCTGAGTAGTGAAGAGCAAACAACCTCTAAAATGGCATCGACATCTGGCGAGACTAAAACATGTGCAAAGCAAAACACTCCATGGACATTTTACGTAATTTCATTGAATAGGACTCTTACTTGTTGGACTCCGAGTTTGATGCAAGTGATCGGGAGATGGATATCAAAAGCGAAAGTGAGGTACTGGCATCAGCCTACTGGTCCCCAGCTGATCGTGGTGCCGAACACGTTCGTGTAGCTGATGCGCCTACACCAGCGTTCACCTGGGAGGACCACCACTTATGATGACAAGACGTACAAACCATATTGTGTCACACTGTGACCGCCACCACCGCCTTCCTGCTGTGATGCCGAACACGCGCCAACAACCACAGCACATAGCAACAGACGTTTTATACCGATATTTGTGTGAATTCATTGCTTTGTGTGCTTTACAGAAACCTGAGCTTTTTAGAAAAATAATTCAGCCCTCAAAGAGCTAAACTGGCCGCACTGTATGGTGGGTACATAAAAGAATCCCCCCCTTTGAAATATTCACTTTTTTTTTTTTCTGCTTTACAACCTTAAATGAACACACAAACCAATATTTCATCCCAGCTTTACTTACTCGATCAAATCTCTAACATCCAAGTGAAAGATATCACAGCTACAGTTCAGAAGAAGTTTAAAAAATCCAAAAGCAGGAAATACGGAGATGAAGCTCAATCAGGTGTCAGTGCCCACCACATTTCCATTGCAGCCCCTGGTTACTGGCTGTGATTAATTGTAATGAGTGTGATTAGTGAAGCTCTTCCTGGTCCATTCATTCCCTTCCTTGGTAGAGCAACTGACAGCCACAACTAACTTTCAAAAGATCTCAGGGACAGAGTTGTGGACAGACAGAAGGCAGGAGATGGAGACCAAAACATCTCAAAGGCTTCATCAATCCCAAGGAGCTCAGTAACGTCCATCATAAAGAAGTGGCAAGTGTTTGGTACTACTAGGACCCTCCCTGGATCCAGCTGTCCCTCCAAACATGATGGAAGAGCAAGTATGAAACTGGCAAGAGAGGTTACCAATGGCCACTTTGAAGGAGTTACAGTAATCCCTCGCTATATCGCTCTTCGACTTTCGCGGCTTCACTCTATCGTGGATTTTATATGAAAGCATAACTAAATATATAACGCGGATTTTTCGCTGCTTCGCGGTTCTGCGGACAATGTGTCTTTTTACTTCCTGTACATGCTTCCTCAGTTGGTTTGCCCAGCTGATTTCATATAAGGGACGCTATTGGCGGATGACTGAGAGGCTAACCAATCAGAGCACGCAGTTAAGTTCTCCTGACTGAGAAGCTAACCAATCAGAGCACGCAGTTAAGTTCCTGCGTGCTGAATGCAGTGTTAACCAGGAAGTCTCGTCTCGCTCATTCAGCATCAACGTGTTTCGCTGTGTAAGAGTTGTGCTCTTTTGTGTTTATCTTTGTGCACAGTCAAGCCCTTCATTATGGCTCCAAAACGATCTGCTACTGCTTCAGGGGCCGTGCCCAAGCGCAAATGGAAGATGTTAACAATTGTTGAAAAGGTAAACGTTTTGGATTTGTTGAAGGCTACGATTCTTTTTATTTAAAAAGTAGGAAAGGAATATAAGATCTACGGACGCAGTGTCCTTTTAACCAGGGTGCAAAACAAGTTGTAAGTGGATGTAATAAGGCAGTAGTCTGGATGGAATCTGCTTTAGGGATTTGGATTGAAGACTGCCAGAAGAAGAACAACGGCAGTGCTACACAATCGCCTGAAGTGGCTCCTTTAAGGGCTGTAACGCTCTCCTTTGTTGTGCAGCAAAATAAAACTCATTGTTATCGGACAAGTCATCGTGTCATTGTTGGTGAGTAACCATAATTAATTTTCTACTTACAGTGCTTAGTACATGTACGTACGTTTAGTGTCACTGTACACACATTTTAAACAATTTTTCTTGCATTGTACGTATTTATTGCTGGTGGCCTGTCTATCGTAATGGCTGTAACATATGTGATATCGGAGACACTCGATATCTTTAAAATAATATTTAGGTTTTACTGTATATAAACAGTGTGTTTATATACATAATTTCAATGAATCTTACCTAATATCTGAGAGAATACAAATGGATTATGCTGTATAACTCTGCGGGGAATATTTATAAACAGTTTATAAGGGCTTAAAATATATAAAAATAACCATAGAAACATATGGTTTCTACTTCGTGGATTTTCACCTATCGTGGGGGGGTCTGGAACGCAACCCCCGCGATCGAGGAGGGATTACTGTACATGATTTGATGTCAAAGAGTGGTCATTGTGTGCATGTGACAACAAAATCACAAGCGCTCCACAATTGTTCAGAAGGGTCGCAAGAAAAAAGCCACTTGTCAAGAAAGACCACATGAAGGTTCATTTGAGCTTTGCTAGATTCTGATGCCAAGTGGAAAAAGGTCTTATGGTGAGAGGAGACCAAAATCGAACAATTTGACATCAATGCCAAACGGTCCACCAATGCAGCTCACCATCCACAACACACCACACCGACAGTAAAGCACAGAGGGGGCAGCATCCTGTCGTGGGGGGCCTGGGGCTCTCGTTAGGGTAGAAGGAAAAATGGATGGGGCAAAATACCAGCAAATTCTTGAGGAAAACCTGCTACCCTCTGCCAGAAACTTGAAGATGGGCAGAATGTTCACCTTTCGACATGACAACGACCCGAAGCACACAGTAAAATTGACCACACGGTGGCTGAAGGAGAAAAAAGTGAATGTCCTGGTGTGGCCAATCAGAGCCCAGACCTCAATCACACTGAAAATCTGTGGAAAGATCTGAAGATAGCAGACCACCAACGCTCACCAGCCAATGTGACCGAACTTGAACAGTTAAACTGCAAAGAAGAGTGGGGGGCAAATATTGAGAGGGCTCAGTCTAGATGGGCAAAGCTGAGAGAGAAGATTCAACAGACTTAAGGCTGGCATTAAAGCAAAAGGGGGGTCAACAAAATGACATTGACATGGGGGGGGCAGTGATCCTTTATTCATCTCAATATTTCTTGTTTTTGATTTTTCATCATTTTTCTAAACTGTAGCTGTGATGTCTTTCACTTGGATGTTAGAGATTGCATTGAGTAAGTAAAGCTGGGAAGAAATATTGCTTTGTGTGTTCATTTAAGGCTGTAAAGCAAAAAAAAAAGGGAATATTTCGAAGGGGGGGGGATTCTTTTCTATACCCACTGTGTGTATGATTATGGTTTCTGTGACGGACTGGTCCTCAGTCCAGTGTTGATACCTGACCAGTGCCCAATCCAACATTTGGGACCAATGGAGGTTCTCTTCACAAATGCCAACGCGACATCAGACATATTAAGAGACGGCGAGGAGACAGAAATGATTCAAGCACTTACCAACCGCGGGAGCATCGTACTCGTCCCCAAGCAGGATTTCAGGAGCAGAATATGCCAGAGAGCCACAGCTGGTGGTCAGCTTTTTTCCAGGTTGGAACTTATTACTGAAACCAAAATCGGTCAGTTTGACCAGGCCCTGCTTCTCAAAGAAAACCACATTTTCCGGTTTGAGGTCCCTGTGTACCACGTGGAGCCGGTGGCAGTAAGAGATAGCATGAACAATCTGGGCAAAATACTTCTTGGCCACCTCCTCGCTTAGGCCTTCCTCATGCTTCATGATGTAGTCAAACATGTCCCCGCCATCGCCCAGCTCAAGAATCAGATACAGCTTGGTCTGAGTGTCAATGACCTCATAGAGGCGCACAATGTTAGGGTGCTGCACCAGCTTCATGCACCGTACCTCCTGGAACAGGTGCCCCGTGGCCACAGAGTCCAATTTGGTCTTGTCGATGACTTTCACCGCCACCTTCTCCCCGGTGAAGACGTGACGGGCCAGCTTGACCACTGCAAAGTGGCCCCGGCCCAGTGTTTTATCGAGGTCATAGAGTCCGGCGATCTTCCCATCGTATCCCCTTTTGAAACCTGCCATGCCCTTTGCCACGAGTCACAGTCAGACAGCAAGTCCGAGGAAACGTCTGTGGCTGCTGATCGCGTCTCTCACTTCAGAGCATATCCAGACAATAAATGGCCCATGCCGTCAGTGTTCAGGCACCCCTAAAAAGGGACAAAAAAGAGAACAATTAGAGGTTTGAGAGGAAGTCATTCTGACGCCACCGCGCAAGAGAGGACCTGAAGGAGAAAATCAACTATCAGCAGCAGATGGGACTTTAGTTGATTCAGTTCTTGTAGTTCAGCTATTTTAACGTCGATCTTCCAACTCCTTACTGCTCGACATTCTGTTTCAGTACCCGAAAGTGAAAGCTGAGTATACCAGTATGTGCGAGTAAAACAGAGTGAGCCAAAAAGATCTACCACATGTCCAAGGTTTATTCTACAAAAACGCTACAAGATAAAATGAATTTCATTACGACACAAGAAAGAATTTTTGTCACTGTGTTTTAAAAACGATCTCTTCAAGGTGGTGGTCATCATTAGCGATACACTCTTCGAGATGATTCCTGAACACTCGCACGACTCGTTCGGCCATTTCAAGGAGAATACCGGCGATTTCATTGGCAAATAGTGTCCATGAGGGCTTCAAGGTTTCGAGATCAGTGCGTGTATACCTTCGACTTGAAAAGAAATCACACGGAGCGAGATCAGGCGAACATGAAGGACACCCGACATCGCCGCGAAGGGAGAGAGATCGGCTTCCCCGGAAATATCTCCCACAAACTTTGCATGGATCTTGGCGCCATAAGAGCTGTTACTCCATCCTGTTGAAACCAGGCATCCACCACATCCATTTCTTCCAGTTCTTTAGCATTTCAATGTAACTTTCTGATATCCCCCTCCTCAAAAAAGTATGGGCCTACAATGGCAAATGAAATTAACAAAAATAATTACCATATATACTCCCGTATAAGTCGGGTCTTGAAACCCGAAAAATTGATCATAAAATTAGACCCCATCTTGTATGCCCGTTCAAAAATGCGACACTTTATTTTTTTGTTTTTTTTTTTAGCATTTTCTCCTCTAATCTCGCATCAGTTTCTTAGACGCATCGAATTTTGGTGCAGCGAAGTTGCAAATTTCTTTTGCTACTTCAACGGCATTTAATTTAAAACCAGCTTCATATTTTCTTTTGATCGAATGCTCCATTATAGATAATAGATGCTCTTACGATGAAGGTGTATGAGGGTGTGAGATACAAAAAACACAAATGGGTGCAAACGTCACTTCGGAATTGTTCGGGTATTACCGTGTGGTCACGTAGGCACAATACATAGAAACAAAACAGGCCGTGTGCGCCGTGGTTACTCTCTCAGGTGGGCGGGCATTAGCATATCGTAATCTCTCGGACCAACAGCGTGAGTTTTCCACATTCGACTTATACGACCGACATTATAAAATACCAGACATTATACGGTAAAACGAAGTCCCGACTTATCCGCGGGAGAACTTATCCACGAGTATTTACGGTACTAAGAAAAAGATTGAGCATCGTGTGTTTAGATGAGTTTCAGTAATAACTAGGAATTCTGACAGCCCTTGTCCATTACACCGTTTATTCTAAACAATCCACCCAAATAGAATAAAGAATTTAAAAGCTGTTAACACAGTTTCATTTTAAAGAAAACAAATCTGACCCATTTCATAGCCATGTTGACCAAGCTGCACAAAGCCGTCAGCAGCCACAACATCTCACAGACGCAGGCCCTCAACACACAACTTGCTATTTTTTTTTTTTTTTTTCCTTCCTTGATGGCACTTCGCACATCTGCCTTTCCTCCGGAAAACACAGAATTTGGTTTGGCTGAGAAGGATAAAACACGGCGCAGATGGCTCATCGGTTTCCCATCCAAAAGCAAAAAACGTCTGCAAATGTCCAACACTCCCCATCTTTTGAACTTTTTAGTGGGTTTGATCGTCTTTTGCAAATCTGCCTGCTCCGATGCCTCAAAATGCTTTAAATATCACGTGTTTGGAAACAATGCCAGAAAGATAATGCCATTATACTTGGATCTTTAACATATCAGTCAATATCTTTATACGTTGTGTTTTACTGCACATGAATAGACAACTTGTCATCCATATTTCTTAATGACTTCTTGTACACGAGTCTCACCAAACGCCAGTCCTGATGCACATCTTCATCTATAAGAGATGAGGGTGTGTGTCATAATTTACAACTTCATAAATTAATAATTCCCAGCCAATCAGAAGGGTATTTCGTCTTCCTGCACAGACCAGGGGTGGGTAATGTCAGTCCTGGAGGGCTGCAGGTTTTTGTTCCAACCCACCTTCTTAATGAGAAGTCAATTATTGCTGATGAAGCTCTTATTGCTCAAGTGACATTTTGATGCTTCATTTTAGTGGTCTCGCTTGTTAAGGTTCCCCACCCTTAATTGTCTATTTCCATCTTAAACAGATAAGCATTCCCTGTTTTAATGGCTGCTAATTAGAAATAAGATGTAAATGACAAAGGAGCCAGCAGTTCTCCGTCTAGCTGGTTTCCATTTACATCTGTGTGCGTTCATCCTGCGCTGCCTGATTAAATAAAACACATAATAGTAAATGTGAAAGGCTGAAGATTATGCATTTTAGGCTTCATACACATAATGAGTTGAGATCCGGAGTATCTGTAATTGACTGATTGATTGTAATCTGTGTGCCACATGGATACACAGCCAATCTGTGGGAGCCAACATTCTGGCTGGGTTGTAGGGGATCAAATACCGTATATACTCATGTATAAGTCGGGCCTTGAAACCCGAAACATCGATCATAAAATCAGACCCCGACTTATATGCCCATTCAAAAATGCAACACTTAATTTATTTATTTATTTTTTTAACATCTTCTTGCCTCCTCCAATCTCGCATCAGTTTCTCAGACGCATTAAATTTTGCTGTAGCAGCGCAGTTTCCAATCTCTTTTGCTACTTCAAAGACTTTTAATTTAAAACCAGCTTCATATTTTCTTCTGATTTCTAACCCTGACCCTAATTCATACCTGGTGCCATGGATCGTGGACCATCTTACAGACAGACCTCAGTATGTGCGTCTCGGGAACTGCAGGTCTCACATTGTGGTCAGCAGCACAGGAGCGCAGCAGGTGACTGGACTTTCTCCGGTCCTTTCAGCCAACATACATCAGACTTCCAATACAACTCAGAGTCCTGCCACGTGCAAAAGTTCGCTGACGACACCGCTATGGTGGGCTGCATCAGGAGTGGGCAGGAGGAGGAGTATAGGAAGCTAATCAAGGACTTTGTTAAATGGTGTGACTCAAACCACTTACATCTGAACACCAGCAAAACCAAGGAGCTGGTGGTGGATTTTAGGAGGCCCAGGCCTCTCATGGACCCCGTGATCATCAGAGGTGACTGTGCAGAGCTATAAATACCTGGGAGTGCAGCTGGATGATAAATTGGACTGGACTGCCAATACTGATGATCTATGTAAGAAAGGTCAGAGCCGACTATACTTCATTAGAAGGCTGGCGTCCTTCAACATCTGCAATAAGATGCTGCAGATGTTCTATCAGACGGTTGTGGCGGCGCCTCTTCTACGGTGGTGTGCTGGGAGGCAGCATAAAGAAGAGGGCGCCTCACGTCTGGACAAACTGGTGAGGAAGGCAGGCTCTATTGTAGGCGGGAGCTGGACAGTCTGACATCCGTGGCAGAGCGACGGGCGCTGAGCAGACTCCTGTCAATCATGGAGAATCCACTGAACAGGATCATCTCCAGACAGAGGAGCAGCTTCAGCGACAGACTGCTGACACCGTCCTGCTCCACTGACAGACTGAGGAGACCCCACACTATGCGACTCTTCAATTCCACCCTGGTAAATGTTAACATTATACAGAGTTATTGTCTGTTATACCTGCATTGTTATCACTCTTTAATTTAATATTGTTTTATTATCAGTATGCTGCTGCTGGAGTATGTGAATTTCCCCTTGGGATTAATAAAGTATCTATCTATCCATCCATCGCAGATAAGGGATGCTCTTATGATCAAGGTGTGTGAGGGTGTGAGATACCCAAAACAGTGCAAACGTTGCTTCAGAATAGTTTGGGTATTACCGTGTGATCAACTGGGCACAGTAGAGAGAGAGGGGGGTTAGGAGCACACGCTGATTCAGCGCATTGCTGTACCCACATAGAGAAAAAAGGCCGCGTGTGCTCCGTGGTTCCTCTCTCAGGTGGGCGTTGTCTCTTGGACAGTTTTCCACATTCAACTTATATTTGCGACATTATAAAATGGCAGAAATTATATGGTAAAATCAAGTCCCGGTTTATCTGCGAGTGTATACTGTACGGTACTTATTTCTCTCAATGACATGCAAATCAGTTTATAACTCTTATGTCATGTGTTTTTAATGGATTTTGGTTGATATTCTGCCTCTCTCCATTACTGTTCCTTTCTTTGCATGCGAAATTACAAATTCAGCAGCGGATCAAATAATTATTCCCGCCTCTGCATAATCTACTGAATTAGGGCTCTGAATACTTCTAGGAATGAGAGATTTCAAGTTTTGATTTTTTATTGAATTTGCTTTCACTTTATCATTTTTGGGTTACTGATGGGCAAAAATGGCCAAGGTATCCATTTAAAATTAAATCTACAAGACACAAAGTGAGCAGAAAAGTGAAGGCGTCTGAACATGATCTGAATCAGCAGTATAAGTAAATGAGAGTGAGCATCAGAATTTAAAATATTAATAATTACCCACCAATCAGATGAGCTCTGTTTTCTAGCACGTACTAAAGCTGGAGTCAGAGCTAGAATATAAAAAAAAAAAAACACAGAGTGGGAAAACCCACCAATCCATGCCAGGGCATACCTGCCCAGACCATACCCCCCTTCATGGCAATACACCAATTACACACATTTATTTTCATTTCAGCTGACAACGTAAAGAATGCATAAAGGAAAGGAAAGTTCAGCCTCACTTGGCAGGACTGGGACTTGCTGGCAAAAGATGTAAAAAAAAAAAAAAAATGCTGAAAATATTTTACTTGCGTTTACAGCAACAAGCTTCTGTTAGGAAAAACACAAGCAAGAGACGGCCATTCACTAAGCAGCTGTGCAAATGTCCCAGCATGCACTGCACTCTCATTCACAGCTGCCCACACACACTAAAAGGAGCTGCAGGTGCCAAAAATAACCCTGGCACTCAGACGAAAGCAATCAGAGGAGTTCACCGAGATTCTTCTGTCAGGAGTCTTTATTACGGCCTCCCACGGCACCGTGACAGTGGTGTGCCAGTCACAGAGGCGTTCATTCAGGTTTTATGCCTTCTGCAGCTGGGAAGAGTTTAGGGTGGGCGGGACGAGACCACAAGCCTTTTAAACTGCAGCGGTGACATTCTCTTCAGACAACTTTCAAAGTGCTATATGGACAGCTGGGCCAATACTCTGAGGCTCCATCTTTTTGGTAACTTACTTATCCATTTAAGGGTCCGTTATCCAGGCGGAGGAGAATTAAAGAGCAGGGCTGGCCTAGTCTCACTGAAGCCAGCCGTATAATACACCAAGTACGCCTGGAGACAACCATGAGTGAATCGTGCTGAAAAGTGGGTGGGGACAATTCAATAGGGCTCAGTTCCAAACCAATCCAATGCCTTGTGGAGGCGGAGCTCAAAGTAGGGGCGAGAATTTGATCTGCAAAGGTCAGAGGTGCTCTCACTGATCTGACCTGACCTGACCGACAGCAAGCTTCGGAATGTCTACAGTCAGAAAAAAAAAAACCCTTTAGACATATTTTAGGGGGGACCCAAAAATGAGAACGTTTTTATAAATTGTGTATTTCTCAAAATTTAAATCACCCTCAAAATACTCTTATTACTCAACACACTTATCCCACCGCTGTTCTGAAACTCCATCGTTTGTGTCTTGACCTCCTCTCCATCCTGAAAACGCTTTCTTTTAAGTTCCCTCTTCATTCTTGGAAACAAGAAAAAAAAAAAATCACAGGGTGCAAGGTCCAGGGAGTAGAGGGGGACCGTCGTCATCCCGTTTTTCATAAGAAACTGCCGCACACTCAATGCTGCGTTGTCGTGATGCAGAAGCCACTTGCCTGATCGCCACAATTCGGGTCGTTTTCTCCGCACTGCATCACGCAATCGCTTGACCACTTGAAGATAAAAACCCTTGCCTGGCCCGGAGCTTCTTCTCCGAAAGCCTCTCAAACAATTGTGTCGGCTTCTGCTGCCGTTTTCTCCAAAAGTTAACAGAACTTGATGCAAACGCGTTATTCTTTCAAGTCTGCCATCACAAAATTGACGAAGACAGTAACAGAGGCACAAGTAACAAAATTACATTGACCTCACAGACCTTTCCCCAAAGACACCGCTTGGTCAAATGGTGCAGAGGGCAGTCTAGTACACGCACCCAGCAGCAGACGTCGGACTTGACGCCCCTCCAGCCTCTGGAAAACAATTCTCGTTATTTTTGGGTCCCCCCCCTCGTAAATGTGTGTCACGTGTGCAGACAGCACATTACACATTTCAAAAATAGACACAAACCTGATGCAAGAGAAAACTTTCTGGACCATCAGATTACACATTGGCATCAATGGACGAGTGGTAAACGTGAACGATACGTCGTCGCCGGTGCTGTGTGCGCTTCTCTCCGATGGTCAACATTACGACGATAATCAAGGAGTTGATGTCGAAAGCGTGGAAGAATTGGCAGCTCTAGTCATGAAAAATGAAACTGAAGAATCTGCATTTGAAGTAAACAGCGCGTCTCACCCTGTCAGAAGAACACGGATAACGTCAAGAGAGAGGATAACGAAGAGGCACAGGAGATGACGATTTCAGTGCTCAAAACACTCAAATCCACAGATCTGCCTAACAACACCAGTAAAGCAGAGACGAGGCGGCACAACATTCACCTAAAGAAATGTAACATGACTGCATAATTGGGAATGCAAACATGCCGTGACAAAACAGCCACCATGCTGTAATGCGTCGTATGTTCACAGACCACAATGCTTATCTAAACAGTTGTGTCATATAGTGATGCAGTAGTCAAAATGGCAGAAAGATATCATAGCAGACAAAGGTACTGCTCAACAGTGTGGAGCCCAGTAGCCGCGTGTGTGTGTCCGTCTGTCTCGACAGTCGCTGTGTTCATTACTACTTGCAAATTAACTATTCAGTTACCCTGTCGTGCTGAGCTCCTGAATGGACAACAGCACTTTTAGATTTTTATTTTCTCTCAGCGTCAAGTCTTTTGTTCAGTACCTTGACGCTCTCTCCCTGAACCCCAGGCACTTGTTTAAAATGCATGGACTGGAGGAATGGTGGGAGTTTAGGAAGATGCCCCATGGGTAGAACCTTTGCAGCACAGGATTTCGCTGCTGTTCACGTCACACTTTTTGACGGGTTCTCCACGGACATCAACTCTCATCTGAGAATCACGTCAGGACCCAGGAGACTAGGGCTGGCCTCATGAGGAGCAGAGTGGAGACCGACCTGGAGACTTACACTTCTGTGAGGAACTATTTAACACAAACCCAAAGACCACCACCCATTAGGGCAGCTTGATTTTCACAGAAGGGCATCACTGGGAAGGTGTCGTTATTTTACTCGGACCTGTAACATGGTGGGTCGTGGACTCCATAGCATAGCGGAAGAGACCACTCATCAAGTACTTAATCCAGTTCAGGGCTGGGGTGGTCCACTGCAGGGCACTAACAAACAAACAAACATAATTAGACTCACATGACTCAATAAGTTAGTGGAGGAACCTTCACGTTTATTAGCTTTTAATAGCAAAATGTGCGTCTTCACGTAGGCATGTTGAAAGGAAAAAAGACGACAAGAAGACCAAGGAGACAAAGACAAAGTCGATGAAGACGAAGACAAACACGACGAAGACAATGAAGATGAACACGATGAAGACGACGAAGACGAATTAGAATCACAGTGTGAAATGATGTAGCCGCTCATGCCATTTCCGGTTCGTTAATATAAATATTTTAATTCAATGACTGTCTAAAGTGTTTCAATTGTGGAACCATTTTTTTTTTTTTTATACAATACGCTACCATGGCTGTTCGTTTGTCTGTCCAGGATTTTAAATCACCTGTAGCCCGCAAACCGTTTGACCCATTGACCTGAAATTTGGTACACAAATACTACGTGACCTCTACTATCCACTTTCGGGGGGGTGATTGACCTCCAAGGTTATTTCTCTTTTTATTTTATTTTATTGTAGAATCAACTCGACAGCAGGGAGCACATGCGTTCTCATCCCTACCACCTTCATCGTCACTTCCCCTACCTGTTCATATCTTAAATCATTCTTGAGGCACATTGAAGACTTAGGTGCCAGCTTAAGTGAAAAATTAAGGAAAACGTACTAGTAATTACAACACAAACACCGACATAATCAGTTTTAACGCCAAAAAGTGGGACGCTAGGGTGGAGAAAAGAAGAGCTGCGAAGGGAGCAGAAAGCGCATCAACCTCGGAGCAAACGAATGTTAAACATACAGAAAGAGAGGATGAAGACTATAAGTCAAGTTTATTCACTGCACGATACCATTACTGGTTTGCTTATAATACCAAAACGCGTCTATGCTGGTATGGTATGATTTTAATAATTGCATTTTTGGTACTTTTTCAGTACCAGTATGCAATGCAACACTACGGTGTGTTTGAGTGGTCTCTATGATGGACTGGCAACCCTGTGCAGAGCTGGTTCCTCTTTTGCGCCCAGTGCTGCTACAGCCCGCGCATCCCCTGACTTAATTCTTTTAATAATAAAAAAAAAATGTTATCCCTTTTGGCCGATCACTCTATACCACACAAGCGGAGAGTATAATGGAAGACATTAGCAAAGGATTGTCCTTTCTCTGCAGTGAGTGCGTCACTAGAGATACACGCAAGAGAGATGGCTGAATGTTCCGGGGAGAGGTCCCCTCTAAGATGGTCAGAGGAACAGCAAGAAGGCTGCTGTGTCCAGAATGTACTCTCAATCCAGTAGAGCACCTTTGGGATGTGGTGGAATGGGAGATTGGCATCATGGATGTGCAGCCGACAAATTTGCAGCAACTGTGTAAAACCCCTGAGGAATGTTTTCAGCACCTTGTTGAATTGATGCCACTAAGACTTAAAGCAGTTCTGAAGACAAATGGGGGTCCAGCCGGGCACTAGCGAGGTGTACCTAATTAAGTGGCCGGTGAGTGTATATCAACGGTGTGCTCACATAACAAAACAACCACCTAAGACCAGCTTAGCCCAATTCCTTGTTGTGGGTCCTATCCTGGCAGCGCTCAGAAGAGTGGGTTTGCCAGTCCACGGCAGTGCAGGCCCACTGATGCGCACACCCGTAACTCCCGCTCATTCAAGGCCAGTTGGCGATGATCAGTCAAGCTATCCTGCACAGCTAAGGAAATGTGGGAGGAAAATATCTGCCATGTACTCTGCTGCTGTACCAGCCCAAAGAAAGGCTAAATAAAACACCCTGAAGACCGCATTGGTGGTGGCAGAGCCCATTCTGGTGGCACGGAGTTCAAGACAAAAACCCAACCTCACCATTTACAGGGCACAGAAATACAAATGACTCACACCAACTTGGATTGACATGAGACAAAAAAAAAAACGAAACCTGTGAGTCTAACGCCTGTGCCGCGCCAGTCCTCTTATTAAACAATAACCTGCTTTCACGCCAAGTTTCAGTTTCAGTTCATTCTTGGCAAAGCACCTTAATCTCCCTTTTCTAAGCGTCCCACAAGATTTCACTCTTGGTCTTATTTCCTGTCCCCTTGAGGTTTGGCAGAATGCACGCTTCCTTTCAGCCCGACATTAAAACCCAACAGATGCAGATCTCGCCTCCTTCTGGCGCTCATTTTCCAGCTCAGGGTGTAGCCCGACCACATTCAAAAATCTGCGATCCGAGTGAACTTTTCACCCCTTTCCGCATGTGACGGACAAGATTTAAGATCTGGAACGACCAAAGCACTCTGGGTTCATAATTGATGCCCATTAAGCAAGTCAGATACACATCTGCAATGCAGAAAAATACAGGAGCCATGCGCGCCTCCGTTCACGTTAAGTGGGCCTGCCACTCGCCAACGCTGCTGTCACATAAACAAAAAAAAAACACTTGTGAACTCGTGTGATATGGCAAAGTAAGCAAAAAACACCAATCCATCAACTGATAAGCCACACATAAAAGCTTTAGTTTACAAAGTCATCAATAAGAGAAAGAACTGCAGAAAGAAAAATCACTTTACTACTTAGGTCTGCTTTTCCATGTCTACACTTTTAAATAATAATAATACAGTGATGGCATATATATATACAGTATACATACATACATACATACATACATATATTATATACACATACTGTATATATATATATATATATACATATATATATACACATATATATATACATATATATATACACATATACATATATATATATATACACATATACATATATATATATATACATATATATATACATATATATATATATATACACATATATATATATATACACATATATACATATATATATACACACATATACATATATGGATGCCCCGAAGGACCAGAGGAGGGATTGCGCCTCCTCCAGACCACGAGGGGTGACCGCCCTGGTGGCTTTGGGGACCACGGAAACTGAGCATGGAAGCTCAACCCTATAGGGCCCCGTGGTCACCGCCAGGGGGCGCCCACATGCCGGAGGATCCCTGGCACTCCACATTTCCGCCACACCCAGAAGTGCTGGGGGTAGAAGAGCAGGGACGCCCGGAGTGCTTCCGGGTGCGCAGCCAGTACTTCCGCCACACTGGGGAGTGCCGGCGGAAGCTAATCGGGAGGCACCTGGAGCACGTCCGGGTGGGGATAAAAGGGGCCGCCTCCTTCCATTCGATGGCTGGAGTCAGGTGAGGAGAGGACAGAGCTTGAGGCATTGGGTAGAGGTCTGGACTTTTGGGGGAGTTATTTGAGGTTGTGTGTGCTGTTGTAAATAGTAAATTATGTATAATAAACGTGTGTGAGTTGAACCATCGCTGTCCACCTGTCTGTGTCCAGGCTGTCTTCCACAACACACACACACATATATATACATACAGTCACACATGCGTACCTGAGGATCACCATCCAAGCTCCTCCCAGATATGTAATGCCAAGTGGGGGTGCTACCGCTAACTGCCGTTCTGTGTTCACCCTTCACAGTCCAGAGGAAATGCCCAGTGAGCATAACTAACCCCATCCCTTCTGGTCCCGGGCCTTTAAAAGGGATGACAACCCAAATGGAGGCACCTTTTGACCAAGGAGACAATTGGAGGACAGAACCTCCTTATTCCGAGTTTATGTCACCAACAGAAGCCTGATGATTGAGGCCACATTGCTACATGGCAGCGATTCTGTTGTTTTTCACTCCACTGTATCTTACTTCGGTTTATAAAAGAACATGTTGGCACCCCAAACTTCTTTTTGACTCACTTGACTCTTCTTCCCTCGACCACATCTGAGCATAGTCAACAGAACGGCAGAGCCATTAAATCTCACCAACCTGGTACACCTGCTTTGCCAACCAGGTCAACTAATTACAAGTGCAACAGTCCAATCTACTAAATGCAGAAGCCCACCACAAGGTGGCCGATTTCCACCTACCCAGCTTTTTGTTTGATATTTGAGAGTAGGGCCACCTGGGAACAGTGGCCAAGGCACGAATGGGCACACCTGGTCACTCCCCTTTTGACGGGAGAAGCCCAGAGGGCGTATTTCAATTTGGAGTAGCAGGCAATGGCAGATAATGCTGCACATACTGCACATGTGCGATTTGACACGAGCGTCACTTTCAGATTCATTAGAATCACTTTCAATTTCATTGTCCGTTTCAAGGATTCAGTTCGTTATCCCTGCTCGTATATCCCTGTCAAGAGCGTGCAACACCTGGGCTGATGAAAAACGTTTCCTACGAGACGCCATCATTAGGCTAGGAGAAGACGTGTTTACATTATTGCCCGGGTAATTCTCACGCCCGTCGCTTACGCAAGACATGCCCATATAGTTTCCTGAGCAATGCTCAACACTAATGCTGTTGGCACTTTTACAGCCCGAGTAATCCTTGCGTCTAATGCGTACGTGATGCTCTGGACTAATGCCTTTTACGGCCTGAGGAACGGTAGGGTCTAAGGCTAATGAGGTTAACTTTACACTAAACCAACCTCACACAGTTGATGCCGGTGTTTGGGCAGCACACTGCTATCACGCACTGCCCACCAAAGGCTTCCCCCGCAACAAATGTCTACCCCAGTGCTTCAACATGATCAGGACGTCACTGAAGTCAAACCCATATCCTTCAATGTTATTGGGATTTACATGAAATCAAAAGAGTATGCTTTGATGCGATTGGCTGTCAAGAGGGAAGATGTGCGGAGTACGGCGCGACAGGGAGGCGGTCGATTGTGTGGCGCACCAGGAAGGTTGGGTTAAAATGGCGGGGTTTTGGCGTTATCTGTGATTTGCATCTTAACCGTTTTGGTACCTGCGCCAAGATCTGAAAGTTGCCATCAATACAGAAGTCCAAATTTTAGTGCCAGTCCGACATTGCCTCCCATCACCTTTAATTTTGATCATAAACCTTTCACGCTGAACGTTACGAAAATCCTTGTGAAAATCATATGTACCTCTCCGATTATCTGCTTTTAAAGCTTCCTGCAATATATTAGCGAAACACAACCTCCTCATCCGAACTCAAGCTGACTGCTCACTGGTGCCCTTCTACGAGACGTTTGTTCCCCTTAATAACCACTTTCATTAGTTTACCTTTGAGGATGACGATTGATTGATGGTACAGTAAAACCTTGGATTGTGAGTAACTTGGTCTGTGAGTGTTTTGCATGAGGAGCAAAATTTTTAAATAAATTTTAACTCGATAAACAAGGGAGGTCTTGCAATACGAGTAATCCGTATACGCTTTGTCTGCCGAGCGTCACGTGATCACAGCTGAGCTGATGGTGGTTCTCTCTTTCTCTCGCTGTGGGATTGTGGGTAAGCGTCTCCCATGCTTGGGCTCAGTCAGCGTGCCTCACTCATATAGTCAACATCCATACGAGCGTATACGGTTTACTACAGCATTGTGACCCCGTGTGTGTGCTGTGACGTGCATGCGAGTCTTTGTCTTGCACCCCAAAGCATGAGGCGGAGTCTCAGTACTTTAGCAAAATCAGCTTTTATTCAGCTTGAAACAGGAAGAGAACGGTTATTTGTTGTAGTGGGATCTGCCGCTCTCCTATACACCGACACAGGGTCAGGGCCAGGGTGATGGCAAGTAATCCTGCGCTCAGAATGTAGAATATTCCTTGCATCACCCATCAATGGCAGAATTCAGCGCTGGGAGTCTGCGGTTGCTTTGGGACGCTCTTCTGCGTGTCGTCCCGTTAAGGGGGGTATCCCAAAGAGTTTAGAAACCTTACCCTGCGTAAAACATTTTTTAATTTTGTGTCCAAGTGTAGTGACTCTTCAGGCAAAAGCAACTGTCATTGGAGAGGCTGCTTGTTAAAGTCGCAAAAAAAAGAAAAAGATTCCAGTGAGCCAACAGATAGCAGGGATTCCGTTCCAACAGAATAACCTTCCTCCTCCTCCTCCTCCTCCTCCTCCTCTCGTCTCCCTTACACCAGCCACGATTCTTTTTAAAGGTAAAGTGCAGGTTAATTTGTTTGATGTATTTTTACTTTACATTTTGTATTAAGCATTTTTATATGAATATTTTAGGGATGGGTGGCATGGTGGTGCAGTGGTGGCGCTGCTGCCTCACAGTTTGGAGACCCGGGTTCGCTTCCCGGGTCCTCCCTGCGTGGAGTTTGCATGTTCTCCCCGTGTCTGCGTGGGGTTCCTGCCACAGTCCAAAGACATGCCGGTTAGGTGCATTGGCGATCCTAGTGTGTGCTTGGTGTGTCCTGTAGTGGGTTGGCGCCCTGCCCGGGATTGTTTCCTGCTCTGCGCCCTGTGTTGGTTGGGATTGGCTCTAGCAGAACCCCATGTGACCCTGTGTTTAGTTGGATTGATATTTTTGGGTTGTGGAACGAACCATCAGAGTTTCCATTATTTCTTATAATTTAATATTGGATTACAAGCACGTTTCCGGAACGAATTATACTCGCAAACCAAGGCATCACTGAACTTTTCTTTTTTTGTCCCACAGAGTAGTACTAGGGTGTTGTACCGTGTTAGCCATTATGAATGTAGTGAGATGTCAAGCAAAATGACTCCTTTTATTGGCTAACTAAAAAGATTACAATATGCCAGCTTTCAAGGCAACTCAGGCCCCAATTACATCTTTGCCTGAAGAATGACCGAGGTACAGGTAATCTTTTTAGTTAGCCAATAAAAGGAGTCATTTTGTTTGACTGTCCCACATAGGAAATTTAGCTTTTACACAAAATAACAATTACAGAAAAATGACACAAAAAGAAACACCAAAAAGAAGCAAAGGCAATGAAAGGCTATGAAGTATTTTTAAATGAATACTGAACACGGCCTTTTGTGGGTTGACATGCTTGCACAGGGGCCTTGACTATCCTCTATTGACTGTAAACAGCCTGAAGCTATCCACAGGAGCACACTTGACCTTGGCTCTCAAGTGAACTACTGAGGTGGCACAAACCTACTGCAGCACACGCAGCACGTCTGCTCCGCTCTGAGGAAGGGGACCGTCAACGGCACACACACACACGCCGCAGGCTAAGAGACACACGTGTACACAATCTCGTTTGTTTAGCCAATAGACAAGATGACTCAAAACCTCATCCCTTCACTTCCTAAAGGCTAAGCAGGGCTTCTGCTTCTGCTTCAGCTCCACGTCTCGGCGGTTTGGTTTGGATTCCCGCATCTCTCTGCACAAAGAAAAGCGTCCTGGCTTCATTAGTAAAGGCACTAATCCTTAACTTCCACTGGCACTCTCGAGTTATGCGATTCACCATTTAGTTGAAAGAATTCTGCTGGATCTGCTTTATGAATGCCATTGAGAATTTTGAAGACCAGTGCCCACATTTCTCATAAGAAATCTGACAAATGAGAGGAGACCATTCAACCCAGCAAGCTCATTTGTTTAGCTAATAGCTAAGCTGTCCTAAGAATTGCACTAAATGTGATATACGGCTGGCAGTGTATGCCGGCCAATACCCCCACGCCACTAGGTGGAGTCCTCCCTGCAACCTGGAGGTACCCCAAATTCCTGCAGGGCATCATGGATATTGGAGTTTTCCTTCACAGCCCTGCTGGATACTATGGGGGCCACCAGGGAGGCACAAGGATTTATACTTTAACTATAATCCGGAAGTACTACAAGAAATAAAGTACTTCCGGAGTGAAGAAAGAAGAGTTTTCATCTGACCCGGAAGTGCTAGGGAGGCACGCGGACGGAGGGGCAGAAGCACTTCCAGGTCAAGGAATATAAAAGGACGATGGGAAACCCCGGCAGATGAGCCGAGTTGGGAGGAAGGGTGACTGAGCTGCTGGGAGCTGTGGAGGATTGATTATTGATCAATCGTTCATTATTGATTTATTATAGAATAGCGGAGGTGCTTTGTGCACTATTTAAAATATCAAAGTCATTATTTTGGACTTTTATCTGGTGTCTGACGCATTGTCTGAGGGTTCAAGGGGCAACAGCGCCCCCTATCTGTCACAATGTCTGATTAGGATAAGAATTTGGCTTACCTCACAGTGGGACGTGAGAGGCGTCTACGAAGCGTCGTACGCCCAGTCCAGTGAGGACTAGTAGGCCATTCTGCTGGATCTACTTTATCGATGCCATGCCATTGAGAATTTTGAAGACCGGTGCCCCTATTTATCATAAGAAATCTGACAAACAAGAGGAGACCATTTAATCCAGCAAGCCTATTTGTTTAGATAATAGCCAAGATGTCCTAAGAATTGCGCTAAATGTCTGACTAGGATACGAATTTGGCTTACCTCACAGTGGGACGTGAGAGGCGTCTACGAAGTGTCGTACGCCCAGTCCAGCGAGGACTAGTAGGCCACGTACAACAATGAAGGACGTCATGATTTTACAGCAAGTTACAAGTCATGCTGGTGTTTTGTAGTTTTCTGATACCAATGACGATGAAAAACCATTATAAGGTTGGCTACTATGCTAAGCTGCATGTAACTGTTGCCACTTGACCGCAACAACATGAAGAATAACAACATAATGAGCACCGAGATGGAAAGACAGAGACACACAAACACCAATAAACGGACACGTGTATTTAACATGTGGATTATCCACAGCCGTACTTTCAGAAGAACCGCCATCCCACTGTTAAGGCCACAGGAAACACCTCAAATAGTTAACAGTTACTGAAAGAAGCCACGGCTGTAAGTCTCGTTAACTCTTCCAGTGTTCCCAATCACCTTCTGCAGTTGCATGTTGTGCCCCTTGTGTCCCTGACAGACCCCAGGCCCGCCCCGCCCCTCTATCTTCTGCAAGGCTCTATCTAGCTGACACCCCAGGAGTCTCCATCTGCCTTCTTGAACCTTCCCAGGTGTCACATGCATGTGCTGAAGAGCCCTAGTGACTGCAATTCTACTGCCACTCCAGGGGTTGGCACCATTTCCTCTCTTCTTCCCTCTGCAGTCCTCTCCCTATGGTACAGTTTGCATCCATGTCCACCTGTGTGCTGATACAGCGATATCACTTGTGACGAATGTGATGTGTGCTCATCCACACTTGGGCCACGGATCATTAAGGGGGCGCTGATTTGCATGAATGCACCTTGTTTTAACATTTAGGCATGTGGAGTTGTGGGCAAATCGTACGAGTCTCCGTATTACCTGTGCTGTAAAACTCATTACACACCCGAATCCTCGCTACTGCGAAGATGCCTTATCTCTGTGGCAAAAAAATAAAGATAACGTTAGCACAACTTTAGGCGTTTTTCCCACCGCAAGAACTTTGTTTTCAGGAACCAATGAGTTCCTGTTTGATGCCACCTTGTGTTCCCCACCGCCACGTTTGGATGCTGCATTCCCACTGCACAACAGCAACTGTAACCTTCATGGAAAATATGTGATGTGCAAAAACAAGAGTGACGTGGTGCGAAGTGAGGTGCGCTTGGGAGTTCACAGGGCGATCTCCGCACCTTACTGCTACGAATCGGTTGCGAGTTCACGCGATTACCACATCACTGTGGTGGCTCTCGTTAACAGCACAACGGGGAGGTGCCTGTGATAAAGAGCGAGGCGCTCCATCTTCACAGGTAGCTCTCCGAAGTCCAGACTACTAACATTTAGAAGATGGCATCAGTGTTTGTGGTCAACCAATCAGCACAATTCATCACCCAAGCCCCACCTACAATAATTCCTGTTTGAACGGAAATACTGTACCTTGGAGTAGAAGTGTGAAAGAAAAATTAACTGCTTGCAAGCTACTTAGGGTTAATAGCTGATAAAAGGCAGGTTATTCATACAGGCGTCTGTCATAAGTAAGCTGAATTTCCAGTTTCTTTAGGAACGAATCTATTTGACACGGGAAAGATGACCTTTCCTTCTTTAGGGTCTATCAGACAAGTGAATTAAAAATAAGAACAGATGGCCCATTAGCGTAATAAAATAAAATGCTTAAGTAAATGATATATTTTTTTTTTTGTTATAAATAAGGGGAAGGGGGAGACGTAAAGAAGATGAAATTACAAAAAGCCAATAGAAAAAAAATGTAACTTTGCTCTTCTGCCTTGCAACGTAGAATCCAGGACTGAATAAAAATCTAATTGATTGAACTTGTCCTGTTCTTCCACAGAAGTAAAAAAAAAAAAAAAAGTGCTAGGAACTAGTCAAGTTCCTCCATGCCAACCTCGCTCATCCATTTCTTTACAGACCTTGCTTTGTGCCCAGGGGCACAACAACAGAAACATTTATTTCTATACCATATTTTCATACAAATGATGGAGCTCAAAGTGCTTTACAGAATGAAGAAAGAGAAAAAAGACAAAATATAAAATAAAATTAGGCAACACTAATTAACATAGAATAAAAGTAAGGTCCGAAAACAGAAAAAACAAAATCTGCAGGGGTTCTGAGGCCACGAGACCACCCAGCCCCTCTATGATCTCAATCAGTCCTCACGGTTTTCAGGCTTCACATGGAAGAACTTGATGATGACGGTCATGTGGATCTCTGGCCTTCAGTCCATCAATGTAAGGACAGCATGGTGCTTTGATCGGGTAGTGGTGGCGCAGATCGTCACCACAGAAAACCGGAAAAAGAACAGCAGACAAAGTCAGGGTTGTCGGGTTGGAACAGGAAGGGGCCATCCACCTAACTGTCCCCACAAAGTTGGGAGCATGAAATTGTCCAAAATGGCTTCGTATGCTGAAGCATTAAGAGTTCCTTTCATTGGAACTAAGGGGCCAAGGCCAACTCCACACCATAATCCACCCCTTCCACCAAACTTTACACTTGGCACAATGCAGTCGGACGAGTGCCGTTCTTGTCAGACTCATTCATCGGATTGTGTGATTCGTCTCTCCAGAGGTCACGTCTGCACTGCTCTTGAGTCCAGTGGTGGGCTTCACACCATTGCATCCGACGCTTTGCATTGCACTTGGTGATGTCAGGCTTAGTTGCAGGTGTTCAGCCATGGAGACCCATGAAGCTCTCTCTCTACACTGCACTGTTCCTGAGCTTTTGGAGGTCTGTAGCTATCGATTCTGCAGAAAGTTGGCGACTTCTGCCCACCTCAGCATGCACTGTTCCTGCTCTGTCATTTGATGTGGCCTACCACTTTGTGGCCGAGTTGCTGACAGCCGCTGACAGTTGACCGTAGAATATTTAGTAGCAAGGAAATGTCACGAATGAACTTATTACACAGGTGGCATCCTATGACGGTACCCCGCTTGAATTCACTGAGCTCCTGAGGGCGACTCGCTCTTTCACAAATGTTTGTAGAAGCCATCTACATGCCTGGGTGCTCGAGATTATACACCTGTGGCCATGGAAGGGATTACAACAACCGAATTCAATGATTTGGAAAGGGGGTCCCAATGCTTTGGGCACTATAGTGTAGGTGGTGTCATGTCGGTCCTTAAAACGTTTCAGCTTTTGGAATTTCAGATTAGAGATACTCTGTAGTAGTAGTTGTTGTTGTTGCTGTTTCACTGTCACATTTACT